>NC_040040.1:43326469-43439405 GCF_003713205.1 Coffea eugenioides
ATCACCCAGAACAGCAACAGTAAAAACGACATAACTCACTCTACACTTCTCCAAATGCCCTGAAAGTTTACAGGCACCTCAACCACATCAATACCTACAACTTTCATGTTTTGAGCAAAAGCCAATTCGGCCTCTAAGCCTGAGATACAAAACCGGACAGAAAAGGGGGTTGAAGAACCCTAACTTTTCTCATTTCACTCCAAACCCAAAATTGGTTTTATCACTAATTCACACCTACTAGAGTCTTTATAAGCCATTGCCAATCATCAAAAATAGCCACAACATCCCATTCATATTAAACCACAAAATTCCTCAAAAATATAAAAACTTCACCAAATCACTTCAAATCAAGAAATAAATCACACATTCCATCACTCAAGCCACCATTAGGCACAAAATAAGCATCATTAGATATAAGAGGATGTTCAATCATCACTTACCTAGTAAACAAGAGAAGAGGAGTTGTAGACCACCTTAGCTCTTCCAAAAACTTCACCAAACTCACCACTAACACTAAATGGAAAGATTGTATGGAGTGGAAACTAGTTGGTGCGATTGATTTGGATGATTTGAGCTAGTGGAAAGCTTGAAGATTGAAGAAGTTTTCTTCCTTCTTGGCAAGAGAGAGGGCCGGCCACAAGGTGAAAGAAAATGGTGATTTTTTGTGAAATTTGTAGATATGTAACCAATTTTGGTCAAAAGTCAAAAAAAGTGAATAGTGTTCTTAAGTCAAAACCAATCACCAAGTGACACGTGGCACTTCATGAATGCATTCCTATCCTTTCTTTTCTCTCTCACATCAATCATTTCACACACTCTATTTATCTCTTAACACCCGATAAATTTTACACCGTATCCGGAATTTCAACCTAATTGGCCGAATTTTTCCGAACTTTTCGCACTAGTGGGTCCCACGTCCATAATATATTCTTAATTTTCTAAAAACTCTCCAATACTAGAAAAATCATCTAAAAACTTTAATTACTCATAAAATCCACCAAGAAAATTTTCCTAGGCCAGAAAATGCAGAAAACATGCAATTAAAGGGGAAAACCCTAGGAAAATTATTAGGGCAATACGGGTTCTCACTTTCGGGGCGTCACATAATTTAATAGAAGAAACTCACTCAACTGAATAAATACTCCAAAGTGTTGCTCTAAACAACAAACTTGCAAACTTCATCAACAAGCACACAAGGTTAGCCACAAAAGAAAACTACTATTATAAAAGCATACACTACTAAAGAGCTCTCATAGATTATACTAACCAACACTTATGCAAAAACAACTCAAATTCATACTCATATCCTAACTCAAATTCACTCTATCATCTGCACTCTATCGATGACCAAGCAACTGCTGATCTAAATATTAATGCTAATAATAAGAGTAAAGAACCTTTTGACAAGAATGCAAAATCAGCCACTTACAAGAAAAGCAAAAAACATCTTGAGAACTAAGTGACAATGCAAGCACTTTTAAAACTACTTTTGTCTGCCTGTATTATTACTTCATTGTTTAAACTCTTATTTTTTTCAATATATTAAGATTCACTGTGTTGCCTTAGTATGTTCAATGAATCATAATATGTTCTCTATACATAAGTTGAAAATAAACTACTCCTAGAGTAACATTGAAGATTAAATTAGCTTGTACAATTGATTGCTATAACTATCAGATGCATTAACTGCATCACTATCAATATAATATCCATCTGATTTTACTCTATATGATTTGAATACTAGATTTACTAAGGAAAAACAGATGCATCCAATTACAGAACATTCATTCATTTTCTATTTCAACAATAGCATTCATTATTACATATTCATACAATATTAACACACATTCTTAGTTGAATACAATTTCCTACTATACTGTCATTTAACCAAAAAGTAGTAGCTTTCATTGTCATAATAAATCTAATATTCATTATTGTGATAGCCCCACTTTCTCCAAAGGCGAATCAGAGGGGTCAGCGGGCCGCTTGCCCAACTCTCGTCAGAATTCACTACAATCCATAACAAGAATTACTTAAAATTTCTAAACTAATCAAAATAATATTCATTACAGCTCAAAATAACATTTACATACATCCAAAAGCTATTACATAGGTTCGCGTACAAAAGATTCATCATTCGGTGTCTATCTTAATTACAACCCAAAAATATATACACTACAGTAATTTCTACTAAAATAAAACTTAAAGTCTCTCAAAACATTTCAACAGTATTCTTGAGCACTCTCGGATCCAAATCCTATTAAGAAAAATAAAACGTGGGATGAGCTTACGCCCAGTAAGCATTCCAGCTAAACAGGCAAAATAAGATAATAACACAATTTAACATGTAAGCACGTTTTCCCAAATAATATAGGTTCAAGTAAATCGATACTCAACTTTAGAAACTGGTAGTAGAGCAATTACTTGTAATAGGAATCTTTCAATGTAAAATACTTGATAAACAATAACATTCATGCTTGCATTCAATCATTCGTTTAAGTAAATACAAGGATGAATAATAATTTAAACATTAAAAGGATACGGGGCTCACAGGGAGCAACATTCACCTTATAACTGCCAATAAACAATCCCCTACATTTTACCACCTTATAACCTCCAAACTCCCACCTTATGTCCTCCGAAAGATCAACAATCCCCTCATTTAACATTCACCTTATGCCCTCTGAAAGATCAACAATCCTCTCATTTAACATTAAACATTAAACATTGTACTCAAGGCCTTTCGGCAAAAGGTTTTGAGCTTTACACTTAACATTGGTAAGTTATAAACCCAAAATTGTCTAGCTGATCCGACCTCGGAAATGACGGGTGTCGGATAGGGTGCTAGCATAGGGTTAAACTCAGTTCAGCCGATGTGGTAAAGTACACATCGACCTATATTCTTGCACATTTATCATGCATTCATGCAATGTAAACATGCACTCATAGCAAATTAACAAGACAAGAAAATCACAACAGTCATTCACTTATTAGCATGTCATTCAAAGGAGAGCACTTAAACAAATAATAGTATTTTCTCTCAAGTCATGCATAAACAAATAACATGCATTGGAACACTCACCGACAAAGCAGAGTAAATCAAATGGTCCCACCAAGATTCTCCTCGTTTTCCACATCAAAACCTATATTCAAGCAAGTATGAAATTTTAAGATTCCAACTAGAGTAACTAAACAAAGGAATGAATGATCGAGAGAGCTACTAGAGCGACTCGACTTCGAAGCGACTAATGACTCAAAAGAAATTTCAAAAGGACATAAGTTTTAAAACCTACGTGAAGGTGCAAGTTCAAGGACATCACCAAGACATGTTAGGTTTATGATTCAAGCAAGGTGTGGCTTGAAAAGAATGTTTCTCTGATAAAAAACTAAGAGCAACAATATATACATGAAAAGGGTCCAATTGTTGGAAACTTCCAGTTTTTGACAGTGAAAGATAGCTACTTTTCACTCCCTTTTAGTAATCGGTTTACGACCAAATCGACGCACAACTCTACTATTATGTATTGACAAATAGTACAAGTGATTTCAAGTCCAACCTATCACGAATTGAAGGCGAAACAAGGCCAAAACAGCAGCCCTGTTCCACACCCGAAAATCAGGAAATTCAACTCAAAAGCCAATCAAAACTCAAGTTTTCTTCAAGTTAAATGCATGGTTTTCGATACAAATCAGTCCACAAGAGGTCTAGCACAAGTTTGAGCCAAACTTTCATCAAAACAAACCAAGAATTGAAGAGAAATAAACTCAAGAAAACTGGTCAGCATGCATACATTTGGAAACATAATTTCAGTCCACTTTGGCTTCTAGTTTCACCAATTAAACTTTCTTCAAATTGCTCTAACTCAACACATACATCAAGACTAATGAAGTACCAAGTTTCCCAAGCAAAAACTCACCAAGATACATCATAAAGTAAGCTAGAAAAATTGGAAATTGCAACAGCATAACAGGCGGCCAGCAAGCAACCAAAACAGAAAATTTCCACCTAGTTTTCTTAACTTTACTCCAACAAAACTACTACTCAAACACACATACATAACATCCACTTCTAGGTAAGGTTAAACCAAGTTCCTTGAGCACAAATCCCACCAAAACAACACAAAAATCCTCACAAAATTGAAGCTAAAAAATTCGGCCAGCCCAAGCATAAATTCCAACTTGTGATTGTTCAATTTTTACTTCATGTGTACCAAGTTAACTAAGCTTACTTTAACCATGATTCTCATGCTAACACAACCAAGAAAACCTAAAGAAATCATCACCTAATCCACCTAACCATACATCAAACACATAGAAGACATAAACATAAACCCATGATCCAAGCTTCAAAAACAAGAACCCAAGCCAAGCCATCAACAACCCAAGTATCTAGGTTATCTAAGCACCTTAATTACATGCATACCCTACTAATTTAAAGCATTAAAATTCATGATTTGAGGTTTACCTCAAACTCCTCAAGCTTTGCAAGTTGCACCAAGAACTCCAAGAATCACCTCTCAAGTAGCAAGCCAAGGTTGGGTAGAATATAGTTGAACTTCCTCTTGAATCTTGCACTAATTTTCCAAGAACTAGACTTAGGGTTTTTGTGAAGTTTTTCCTCTCAAGAGGTTTAGCCAAGAGCTCAAGACAAAAGGGCTAATGTTTTGTTAAATGGTAAAGTTTACTTAAGAAGCTAATTGTCCAAGTCAAAGTGTTGTAGGGTGATGACACTTGGCCAAATTTCTACCTAGCAAGTTTTTCCTAATTTCCTTCCAATCCTAGTAGTTTACTTAAGTTCTAACTTCACACCAAAACAATTAAATTTCCTAGGGTTTACTAGACATAACAAAAATTAATTCTCTCAACTTATTTTTACCAAAGTTAAATAAGGTAAATAAAATAAGGCCCCAAAAATGAATCATATCTCAAATGCTTAAAATAATTTAAATGCATATAAATGGATTAAAAATGAAAACATAAAACTTAAAATTCAAAGTTCTCATACTTATTCTTTATTAAGCACAATAGTTGAGGATTAGCAAAAAATCATGCAAGTTTAGACTTTAAGGTTTCTAGACTTCAATGTTACATTGAACAACCAATCAGAATTTCATTCAAAGATCTTTGCATAGTGATATGACTAAATTTTCTAATAGAAAGATTATTCTAACTAATATATCTTTAAACTTGCACCACAAGGAAACACAAATTGAAATTATGCTTTATCTACTTCCCTTTGTTTTGTGTAGTTATTTTTTTTCTCTATATATGTTAGTAGGATATTTCCTTCACTATCACAACTTTCAATCCCCATTTCGATCACAGAAGAGAAAAAAAATAGGTTTTTCTAGAATCACTATCTTTTCCAATATTATTTACAAATTACTTTCCTTTACTAACTACAGTTTTTCCCTTTCTATTAATTTGTAAGCAACTAGCAATGGCATATAGAAATCTTGAGTTAACTGATATCAACAGCAACACGATTAATTGGAGTACAATGTTTCAAGTGATAGAAGCTACTCATACCTTAGCATCCAATAGAAGAGCACATGAAAAAACTATTGAAGATTCATTCTTGTCAACTCATAAGTATACTTTTTAAACAAAAATACTACTTTCTTTTTACTACTTATATTATATATGGCACACATATAAAATCATTTGCAATGAACTTACAAAAAAAAAAATCTGTACGGCGAGTTAAGGCTCAAGCTATTGTCATTGTAAATGATATTCCACTTATTGAAGAAATGTTATTACCATTTAAAAATTATCACATCTCAAATGTTGCGCTCTGCTTTAACTATCAAGCATCTGTAACATACTAATATTCTTATTATTGGATTCTCGTCAACAACACTCACATTAAAGAAATTATTGAGCTTGAGGATGATACTATTCTAACTTACTTTCCATTAGACAATTTCATCCATATCTAACTCCATGCAGATACCAATAGATACATTAGTATCCTAATTATAACTAATCTGTTGAATTATAATTGCTCTTGTTATACCTACGAATTCATTTTACCATATTTCTGCTACAACAATCCTTGGAATTATCATCTTTGCTTTCCCAATTAGGTGCATTTAAGTGCAAGGACAGGCAATTCTAACAAGAGAATATGTTATAATTGTGACAGCCCCACCTTCCCCTAAGGCAACCAAAGGGTTGGCGGACCGCCTGCCTAACTCTCGTCGGGACTACGGATCCAAAACATACGTAAACCCTACCAAACGCTCAAAAGAACTTCGAGAAAATAAACATTAATAACCCAATTTAGCTAAACTAAATGATACAATAGAACTTTGATACAACGTTCCAACAAAAAATCGAAACAAAATGAAAGTGCAGCTGCCACGTCACAATCCGGCCGAGATCGGGCCGGATATCCGGCCGGATTCATGGCCGGATTGGAGGCAGTAGCTAATCTCAAATGGGATCAAATTTCCCTGTCAATCCGGCCGGCTATCTGGCCAAGAACTGGCTGGATTTGCGGCCGGATTCTCCTGCAGAAATTCCTGCCATAAATTTTCTTTCTTCTTTCAAATTCCGCCCTCGCCCGACCTTACCAACAGATTCAGATAACATTCAAATAACCATAAAGACATGCAGTACTCAAAAGATATACGTAGTATACACTTGCTCACATATATACATTGATGTCTTCAACAATTCTATGAAATACAAATCAAAAGTTTAAGCCTTATACAAAATACACTAAAGTTTACAGTTGCCGAGGAGCTTAACAAAATTATATACATCTACTAGCCCACCGCTCTCTTCCAAAATTCATGGTTTCAACATTTTGAATCCTGTAAGGAAAACAAAATGACGGGAACAGGGTGAGCTAAAAGCTCAATGAGGTACCAGAAATACACATAGTCAAATATACACACCAGATAAGGAAATAAACAAAGACTTCAAATAGAAAGGATACAGGTGATTCTCAAGAGCCAAATTCCCCTTTTTCTTTTCCAGAGCTTGATCAAATAGTAGTTGACACTCCGTCAACTTTTAAATAAAGGAACCAGTCCAATAGAGCACCACTTTAACGCCAATTCCGTCCACCAGACATACCCCTCACCGAGCCCGAACACCTCAACAGAAACAGAAGTGGTAATACTCGAGTATACCGGAAATCCAGAGTCTCCAATACCTAAAGATTTCCTAAAGATAGACTACCGTAGTTCGTTATCTAATCGACCAGACCCTTGCTGGCTTGACTAGAGTAACTAGCCACCGGTTTTGAGTTCAAAGGTCATAGAATGGTCGTTAGACTCAACCCTCCAAACGATATCAACAGATACAGATAACAGTTTATAGATAACAGATTCAGACTCATACAGTGTACAGGAACCAAAATGAATAGATGAGAGAAACGAGTGTGATCAAGTACACCCTCGTTTCATACAAAACATACAGAAGTCACAGATAAACTAGATAAGCAACAATTTAGGGGAGTAGTACACTCACCAGTTCAAGCAAGGATGCTTCAAAAGTTTTCAACCAAAGTAGGGCTCTAATCACCGAGAAACTCTAGAATAACCAAGGTAAACAATTATGGTTCCCATAACCACAAATCCAGTAAACGAAATGCCTAAATGAGGCTCGACTACAAGTCATATGCCTCTCCAAAAATGTGACTTTTGAGCAAAAAGATATCAGTTGGTCCTAAGGATACAAACAACCCCAAAACCCTTCATTTCTACCAAAATACAACTCTCAACTTAAAAGAACCAAACGGCCTAGAAGATTGGACAGCATTTCCCTTTAAATTCCTTTACTTTTCCATCCTACAATCAATACCAAAACTTATCTCAATTCAGCCACAATTTCAGATATAACTCACAAGCTATTTAACACCCCTAATTAGGGTCTTAATACCCTTTACATATAGCCAATTGATAGCTCCAAAACCAACCACAATCAAGCCCCAAATTGAAACCCTAAAACTGAAATTTTTCCCACAAACTGAAATTTTCCGTAAACAATCACAACTAACACATAAAAGCTTCATTTTACACAATATAAAGCTATCATTCCATGGCCTACCAATAATTATCATATGAGGGTAGAAAAATCACCAATAAATCTGGAATTTATCAAAACTCTCCCTTAAACCATGAAATCTCCCATAAAACAACATATTTAGCCACTACAAACCACTAATTTGACATTATCAAGAACAAAGAGGAAATTCCTAAGCAAAGTACCTTGACACCTCAAGAAAGATGATAGCTTAGGGTTTTCCCTTCACAAATCCCTCCACCAATACCTTGGAATCTCCTTAGCAAAAAATTTTATGGAGTGGTTTGAAATTTGGTTGGTTAAAATTCAAGATTCAAGCACAAATTGAAGTTGAGGAGTTGAAGATTTCTCTATTTTCTTCTCTCAAGAATCTCAGCCAAGAAGGAAGAAAATGGAGTAATTGTTGGTCAAAATTAGAGTTTTTGGTAAAGTAAGACACCTTGGTCAAAAGTCCAACTTCCACTAGTTACGTGACACGTGGCACTTTTTATGTTTAAACCTATCTTCTTGTCTCTCAATGGTAATCTATTTAGCTAACCTCTAATTATTTCATAACACCTAGTAAAATAATCCCTTTTATGCAAAACTTCACTTAATTGTCAAAATTTCATCGCACTAACCGTACTAGCGGGTCCCACGTCCTTAATACACTTCCAAATTAACACTAACTTATACTAGAAAAATATTTTTAAAAACTATATTCACTTATAAAATGTCTAGAAATTTAAGGTAGTAAAATAAAATAAAGAATGAAAAGAAATAGAATTAAATGATATAAAATAAGGAAATTTTACGGGTCCTCACAATAATCAATCAAGAGTGAATAAAATTACATTAATAACTTCAATGATCCACTCAAATTTCCTTTAACTCGCTACTAATTGTAATACTTTTATCAGAAAAAAAAAAGCAGTCATCCTTACTCTATACAATAACTTCCAAATAAATGAAAGCAGGCTCCTCACAACAAATGATGAACCATTAATCATCTTAGGTGTGAGGCTAAAAACTAGCACTAAAAATCTTAGGTGTAAGAATCTAAGTGATGTTTTCGGATGATTAAATAACATAAATTCTAATGAAACATCACATCCTAAACTACGACTTTCTATTCAGATCTCTCCTTTAAAACACAAGTCTCTTTTGTTGTTATGGTCAATCCTTGCATTCATGAAACAATGGAACTTTATCACTAGTATTCATTCAAGGCTATTTATCTTTTACATTAAACTGAAAAGCAAGAAACCTTCTTGTATTCCTAACTATTACATTCAATGACATAAACATTTAAATACCTACAAGTTTCACAACAATATTGCTGAACTAGTTCAAATTATTGATAACAAAACTTTTATCAATCCACAAGCCTAGCTTCCACCAGTTAGTAATAGTGCAGTAACAGAAACTCAGAATTCTACAACCTCTAACATTCGTAAGAATCTCATAATTTCAGTATAATGCATTCCTCACTATAAAAAAAATTACACTTATTATTCCTATGTTAATAAAGGAAAATAACCTGGATTAAAGGGATGATAGATGTTAACCATTCACAAACAAATTTTTAGTATTCAATGTGTCCTAACTACCATGAAACTAGTGACTTTGTAAAGACATGAAGAATAATATGTTAATCACGCCAAGTCAAAATTACTCTAATACCAAAGTAATCAAAAATAGCATTAGCTTCACCACTTTCCACTACCTACATTGATGAGAATTGAAATATTAGCATAAATTTGCAGAGCAAGCATTGTTAAAAAGATAACTAATGCTACCGGTACTACAAATGCCATAACTTTGGGGCATGAGACAGAAAATTTAATGTCCATGACTTCTACACAACTCCAACAAATTGATAATCAAGTATAAGGTTATTACACAAATACAATTCATTTTTTATAATCTTCAATTTTTCATATATATATATATATATATCCACGATTATTAAACAAGCTATGTAGCTATTGCATCACATAACACAGACTCTCCAAGGCAGAATCAAATTATGTTATGTCAAGAAGATCACTTCACACATGAAAGCAATGAAGGGAACAACTCGTATTATAATTATAGGCTACTTCTTGGAAGAAGCAATAGCTATCCTACACCTTCAAAATGTTCCTCTTTCAATTTAAGAGAATTTTCTTCATCATCAATTATCAAAGCTAGCTACAAGCTTAGTTTTATACATTTACTGTCATATTTTCCTTTATCTGACTTATCTTTAGAGCTTAAACATTTGATTGAAAATGCATAACTACCAGGAAGATTTAGGCATCTAATTAAAGATGCATATGTTGAAGACAAATAAACTATCTGATTAAAGATACATATGTACAAAATCAATGCCTTCTTAATCTAATACATATATTAAGCCAATTATTAGTATATTATATCTAAATAGCTTCATAGTTAATTCCCTAGCACAAATTGCAGACAAAAGTGTAATCTCTTGACATCACCTAAAAATGTTATGTGCATAAAATTCCCATTTGAACCTTTTTTATTATAACTTCCTCTTTTAACATACGAAGTTAGCATTTGGCCTTCATTACATACTTGGACTATATCTACAAATTTCAATCTTTGAATTAATCTATCATTGATTCACAAATTAAAAAAAAAAAAAGATAAAGCCCATAACTTTGTCATTTCAACTGTTAAATTTTTCACTTTTTACATACTCAATAATCAAAATTTGTTATACTTTGAAAAATCTTTTTTCTCATACAACAATATTAAATATATTTAAACTACTATGTATTTTTTTTTTCGGCTAACCTCTATACAGGGGTGGGCGCCACTCCAAGTTTTATTCAGAATTCCAACAACGTAATGGCTGTAGGTAGCTTATGTCAAGCATACATAAGGCATTTGTGTCTTATCTAGGCGGGCTAGGCCCTTTATAGCATTTGGAAGTTGAGAATGAGAGAATCTCTGGCAGACCTGCGTGGAGCTTGCTAGCTTTGCAAGGGCGTCGGCAACTGCATTTGCTTCCCTATAGGCGTGAGTAAAAGTAACCTGCCGACCCAGAGCTCAAGCCTTGACGTGCGCGACAGTAGACCATAGCTTCCAAGGAACACTTCCATTGCCGATCACCATGTTCAACAAGGCTTGAGAATCCATTTCAACCTGCAATTCATGAAAGCCTACTGTAATTTGCATACCCTCCAATAATGCCAAGGCCTCCGCTCCATATTTGTCCTTGACCCCAAGAATAAGGAGAAACTACTTTGGACATTACCATCTGAGTCCCGAAGTACCCCTCTAGCTCCCAAGGGCCCAGGATTTCCCAAGGATGACCCATCAATGTTTAGCTTGACATTCCCGCTCGGTGGCATGGCCCATGTGATCCATCGCAGGGGCCTCCACTTCCTCCGTGTCACGCTAAGCAATAATCCTGACTGCAACAACTCCCCGTCATCATGTGTCACCTGGACGAAAGGCCAGGCTTGAGATATGTTGAGTAGCAAATTCTGGACGTTCCGACAGACCTGGGATGGTGTCACATTAACAGCCTCGTATATTGCCTCGTTCCTAGCCTTCCACAGGCCCCAGCATATGACCAATGGTAACAGCCCACACACCCCTCCCCAGGCGGTACTTGGGGACCTATGAAGCCACCATTGCTGCAAACGGCATCTGATGGTATTGGGAGTTGTAATGGGCATCAAAAGGGCCCTCGAGAAAAAATTCCACACCGCGATAGCAAGAGGGCAGTCGGAGAAGACGTGATCTTGAGACTCCCTATTAGGGCAGAACTGACATTTGGAAGGGAGTTGGAAGCCAAACCTACTCAAAGCTTCAGGGAAGGGCAAGTAGTTGTTAAGCAGCTTCCACATAAAAATGGATATTTTGCATGGAAGCCGGCTGTTCCAAATACATCCCCGCGAGCCGAGGCACGCCCGCTTAGGCCGCAATGCATCCCATGCGGAGGAAATGGTAAAGTCCCCGGAGGGGGTAAGGACCCAAGCCCGCCGAACTGTGCCCTCGAGATCAATAGCCTGTGTGAATTGGTCCACCGTGTCTCGGACGGCCCGCATTCGTCTCCAAACTCTGGAAGCCGCATGTCGCGTCTCATCAACCATGCCATATCGGGACCTCATAAACCTGGCCCACAAAGATATGGAAGTGCAATATCGCCACCATAATTTACAACTAAAAGCCCCCTGCATGTCCTCAAAGCCCCGTATCTCTAGCCCATCCTCAAATATGGGGTAGCACAAGTTTTTCCAGGAGCACCAATGATGTTTCAAACCGAAATCCGATTGACCCCAGAGAAACTTCGCCATTATGCGTTCAAGGCTTTTGAGTACCTGTTTGGGAGGATCCATGACTGCTAGCACGTGTAAGGATATAGCGGACAAGACATGCTTGATGAGAATCAAGCGTCCCCCCTAGGAGAGAAGCTTCTTCTGCCAACCCGCCAGCTTTGCAACGAATTTCTCAATCAGAAAATGGAAAAACTCCTTCTTTCGATGACCAGCATAGAGGTTGCACCCCATATAAGGGAAAGGAAAGGAGCCATGTCTGAAACCGGTCAGGTGTTGGATTTGGCGAATTTGACCAGCACCACACCATCGTGACATTAGAAAGAAACTTTTTTGCTTGTTAATCCTTTGCCCCGCTCCAGTTTGATAGAGCATTAAGAACAGGATCAGGTTGCCCACTGATCTCCTATCCCCCCGAGCAAAGATCACAATATCATCCGCAAACGCCAAATGTGTGACGCGAACACAACCTCTTGGCATTGCATAATGGGCTACACTGCCATCCACAACCCGCGCATTTAGCCCTCTACTAAGAGCTTCAGATGCCAGAATGAAGAGAATCGGGGATAAAGGATCCCCTTGCTTAATCTCGCACGATGCCTGGCAAAAATCCCTGGATCTGCCATTCACCAAAACAGAAAACCAGCTTTGGGAGAGGTTATTCAAAACAAGCAAAATAAATCTATAGTCAAAACCAAATATTTGGAGTAGCCGCCTCAGGAACCACTATGACACTCTGTCAAAAGCCTTCATCATATCAAGTTTGAAGATACAGTTGTGACCTCGGACCTTTCTATTGATGGACGCCACCATTTCCTGAGCCAAGAGGACGTTTTCGGCTATATCCCGGCTTGGGCAAAAGGCAGATTGCTCCTGAGATATAATGCCAGGGAGAATAGCCCGCAGTCTGTTAGCTAGTACCTTCGTGAAAATTTTATTAACGAATGTGCATAAGCTAATGGGTCGGAAATCTGCAAACGTAGATGGGTTTGGCTTCTTTGGAATCAAAACAATCAGTGTACTGGTGATGCCTTTCGGGATCGGGGTCTCCACCATAAAATCTCTGGCCGCTGCCAAGACATCAACTGCCACAATATCCCAAAGTGCCTGTGTAACCGTCCGGACCCGGAGCGCTGTCCTTGTCAAGGTCAAAAACCACCCCTTTTACCTCCTCCATGGTTACTTCCCTTTTCAAATCCAAATTCTGGTCCACTGAGACAAGCTCCGGGATGCGGACTAATAGTTCATCCACATCCCTAACCTGTTCCGCCGTCAGTAACCGCTGGAAAAAATTTACCGCCTCTTGTACAATTTGTTCCTCATCTTCAAGCCACGTCCCCCCCTCATCCTTAATGCGGTGAATTGCAAGATTTGTTCTTTTCTCTGCGGTGAATTTGTCCTTAAACTACTATGTATATTAATATATATACTTTTTTTTTAGTATAGTATCATGTACACAACCTCAACCAACATTAAAAAGAAAAAAAAAACCTTTGTGTTCATCCTGTAGCATTCAATGTGCTTTCTGTACTATAAAAAGTAGATGAATGCTTCTAACTTTCAATGTTCCAAATGTTCCAACCCTTGCAAAAAACTTTCTATTTTCTCCTTTAACAAAAGGCTGTAACCTTTATTATCTTTTAAACTTTATTATCTAACTATTGTAATCTATGTTATCTTTCAAACTATACCATGTACTATGTTTCATATATCTAACTGTCATATTATATTTGCATATAATATTTCAGTACCTTAGTTATGTACATTACATTAAATAGTTATAAATTATATTAATAAGTCTAACCACTTATAACATCAAAATATGAAAAATAATAAATTCATAACTAATTCTATAAAAAATAAAAACAATCTTAAGATATAAACTAATATACAATGAACTAATAAACTGAGCATATTGTTAAAAAACAAAGGAAAATGATTTAGTCATTATTTTAACAATTTAAGAATTTGCATGTTACCTTACTTATTTTAGTAGACAAATGCTTTGGTCATTATTTTAACAATTTAAAAATTTGCATGTTACCTTAGTTATTTTAACAAACAAAGTGGGCTACTTATTTTTCATACTCATATAAACTTGTTTTTTGTAAAAAGTTTAGATCGATCTTATTGATAGATGGAGCAAATTTATAGGTACAATAGATATAGAAATAATGATATCCTTTTCTTCTTCCTAACATCAATGGTGCATTATCAAATTATGATTTCTCTGTTTGCCTATTTTTTGAACAACAAGTTTTTCATATACAATATTACAATAATATACAAACAAAAACAATTCTAAAAAAATCATATCCATACAATATATCGAAAACAACTCAAAATATATTAAAAAATAAAATATACATCATTTTCTTCTTCCATCTATCACCACCATCACCCCCTCCCTCCTCCTCTCTCTTATCCCTCCCCCTTCCTCCTACTTCTTCCTCCTCTTCCTCTCCTTCTCCTTCCTCCTCCCTTTCCCCTTCTCCTCCCCCTTCCTACCACAACCCCACCCCTCCCCCCTCCCCAAGCTATCCTTGACTAGATCTAGAAGGAGAGAAGGGGGAGGGGCAGGGTTGTGGCAGGAAGGGGAAGAGAAAAGAGAATGAAGGAGGATAAAGAGGGAGAAAGAAAGAGAAGGAGGGGAGGAAAAAGGGAAGGGAGCAAGGAGTCGGAGAAAGAGAGAGGAGGAAGGAGAAAGAGGGGAGAAGGAAGAAGAGGGAGGGGGTGGTAGCAGTGGTGAGTGGTAGTGTTAATTTTTAAAAAATAACTAAAAAATTTTTAAACTTCAAAAATATCCTAAAATATACCCAAAAACACCTTTCAAAATACCACAAAAAATTTCTACAGTAAAAGTTTTTCATATACATTATTACACTAAAATATTTTAAAAACACTCTAAAAAATATTTAATCCAAACGGAGACAGATATTTGCTGAGAATGGAATAGAGAAGTGTTACTTCTGAGATACAAAATGGCGTTAAAATCGTATTGAGTTGAAGGTAGATTGCCCTTCTAATTCTTGACTTTCATTGAACTCCCATTTACAAAACTTATGCACTTACTCTTTTGACTATAGATTTAAACATTACTATTCCAAACTTTTTATTATCTTAGTAAAATTATTTTACAATGTTGTTCTATTTCCTTTCAGCGTGCAATTGGGGTAATATCCATCACTTGGGGCAACTAATGAGGGTCGTGCTTCTGCTTGACTCATTCAACTAGTTCATGAAATCTTTTTGAACATTAATGATATCAAATCTATTTAAAGTTGGATTAAGTTAGTCATTTGTAACATTTTGTAATAGATAATTGTCTCAACCTAATTGCAAAGAACATAGTCAATGAAGCAATAAATAAGTACATTTAACTCATCTATAACATTTACAACTCTTAAAATTATATTTGCAAATAAAAGATACTTAATTAAAAATTCATCAGCTTTTGATCATTATGCAACTGCCTTAACTATTTTTTAGCGCCATATTGCTCTATTTAATTATCAATGTAATACATCCTTAACCTTTAAAATTTTTAGCACTAAGATTCTACAATTATACTTATAGCAAGTGGCCATTGGATTACAATGTATGCTAAAAATATGTAATTAACATAATTGAAAGAAAAATAAAATAAAATCCAAAATCTTTCTGGTTGATAAGTAATACCAATGCCTAATCTAATAACAAAACTAAAAGGGAAGAAAAAGAAAACCATTCTATTAGTTGTAACAAATCTTCTCTAATACTAAATATTCTATCAACTTTAGTCTTTCTCTCCTTGGACATATTTATGAGATTTTCGCTTTCAAGTTATATCTCTAGTTTCATTCCATCAGTGTTATTGAGTGAAAGACTCCATAACAATGTATCATGTCTAATGAAATCTAAAGTTCCTTCCAGGAAACCATTAAAGTTTAGGCCACGAAATAAAAGCCAACTATCAATGTGAAATAATTCATTTCATTTTGGCCTGCATATACAGCCTTCTGCTACCAAAATCTTATATTTTTACTCCTCGTCTAAGTGGTACACTTTTCTAGTTCAAACATAAATTGTTTCCTCTTACATTTGTAGTTTTAACCAATTTCATTGAAAAAAATTTGATCATAAATAAAGTGTGACGCCCCCACCTCTCCCTAGGGCGAACCCTAAGGTATCAGCGGGACGCCTACCCAACTCTCGTCCGGACTCATGCACTCGTTCAAACCTAATAAAGAGTCACAAAACAACCATCGACTTCATCAAAAAATATTTCAAATATACAAGCCACAACTTCTAAGTTAAAAGCTACGATTACAATCCACCAACCAACAATAACAAAATTACATTTAAAAAGCCATCAAAAGTTCATACAAAAGGTATACTAGCATCCACCAAGTTGCTAGTCTAGAACCTCCAATCCACCTCCAAAACCTGTTAAGGAAAACAAATTTAAAGGGATAAGTGAACGCTCAGTGAGGTCAAGAAAATAAATAGGCAAGCAAGTAACACCAATCAATCAAATAACATGCTTTAAATAACTTTTAAAAATAACATTTCATTTAAGTGTACAAGTTGAAAATAACACACATGGAAGGATACGGGAGCTCTCAGGAGTTATTTCCACTTCTAGACCCATTCAAACCATTTGGGGTTGACCCTCCGTCAACTCATGTAGTAATGGGACCGTAGTAGCGCTCCACTTACTACCTCCAACTAACATAGCACCCATTCGGATCCGTAAGCAAATATTCATGTGAAGGCGATACTATTCGAGTATGCTTAACGAGATCTCAAAAGATCAACCTATATCATTTCCCAAGGTTCACCAAGCTTCTCGACCAATCTCTTGCCGGCTCGAATCATAAGGTTAGCCAATGGGTTGGGGCATCCCCGCAAGCACGATTGGTCGATGAGACAACGCTCCAATCAATTTAAAATCGTTCATAGCACTGAGTTGAGATGAGCGGTACCTCTCACCCAAATAGGGCGTGATACATCTAGCCGCTCAGTACTCACGAGTTAAAACATTTCAAGTACAAGTGCAAGTCATGTATTCATTTAACAAGTATCATTCAATTACAAGAAAGAGAGGACGAGAGCGATAAAGTACACTCTCGTCTCGGCAAGTTCACGTATCATATAGCACTTGTACAAATATCAATTCAATCACATTAGCATTGAACATGCACTTGACACTCACCGAAAGTCAAGGCGAACAAGAGAAAAACGAGAAATCAGACGAGCTCTTCAGCATCCTCGTGACCACCTGAGATATGCACATTCACGATTACCTAGGTACTCGACCAAGATTAAGAAGAAAAATATTTTCTCGCTATATACTCTCAAGGTCACAAGTTCGAGTCAAGTTAAAAGAGTTTTTCTCGCTAAATCATTGAAATAATGCTCAAAGAAATTCAAAGGTCATTTTTTATTCAAGTCGTGGTACGTATTTTCAATTCCAAAAGAAAGTACCATTTTCACTTTCGGCATAAAAATAGAGAAAAAGGTAGATAGTTTTCATCTCCTAAAATTATAATCTCATGTCCCAAAAGTTAATATATAAAGAACATTCATATTTTCCAAACTAATGGATTTAAAATCCATCCAAAACTCCACTCATTTTCATAGCAAA
Organism: Coffea eugenioides; assembly: GCF_003713205.1. NCBI lineage: Eukaryota > Viridiplantae > Streptophyta > Magnoliopsida > Gentianales > Rubiaceae > Coffea > Coffea eugenioides. Next base: position 43,344,407 of record NC_040040.1, read on the forward strand.
TGTCAAAAATAAAGGTTCCAAAAATTCAAGTATAAACAAGTGAAATTCTCTAAGGATTATTCTAGTTAAAACGCTCCCTTTTAAAAGTTCAAACTCATGAAAATCGAGAGCATAAAACTAAGGGTTGAAGTTCATTTTTCAAATATGAAAAGAGGTGCCATCAACCAAGGATGTTGAACAACCAAGAAAACGCATTAAGAGAAGTTTAATCCTTTGAAACCAAGATTCAAAACTAAGGTTTAACGTTCTAAAGAAACCTTGTGTCCAACCATGAAATTAGTACTAAAACGGACCAACAATCTCAAAGGAAGGTTAAGAGTGCTTAAGAGAGTACTTTGTTTAAAATCAGAAAATTTCCAGTTTAGTGTGACACTAATTGGAAAAATCGTATCTCGAGTTCCGGAAGTCCAAAAATTGGAAACTTTATACCGTTGGAAACTAGACTCAAAGCATTAAAACTCTCTAGAAGACACTTTTCTTAGACTCCAATCTGAAATTATTCAAATTTTAGGCCAAAAATCACTGTTCTAGACAGGACAGAGCAAAACAGGCATGCAATTTCAGTAAAGTTTGGAAATTTGGCAAATTTCATAGAAGTGGAATCAGCCCTTAAAATTTATACCACTAATAGGAATTCAAATCTAGTTTCAAATGCAACAAACGAAACTTAATTTGGATGTTTATACACCAAGATATAATAGTTTTAAGAAAACTGAATTTTGGAACCTGTTTACGAAATTTCCAGTTTTGAAGGCTTGATAGAGTTTCAAAATCTGATCATAACTAAAACTACACAACTCTAAATATAGAATGGTTTGCGGCGTTGAAAACTAGATTCAAAAGGCTACAATTTAGTAGATAGGAACTGTCTTGAAATTTGTTTTGTAAGATAGGCGAAATTGAGCTACAAACTGCAGCTAGGCTGGTTTCTCGAATGAGAACAGTGAGGAAATTCAGTCATCTTTGCCGGTTCACTACGGCTCATAGGAAACGAATTTAGAGGTGCATTTTATACCGACAGAAAGATCTCGGAGTCTAGTTTCGGATGCCATAAATGACACTCGATTTCAGCTCCCAGAAAAAAAGTTATTACCCAAAATGTGAACACTGGTCGGTGCTCCTGGTCAGAAAATTTTCTAAATTTCTTTCTCACTTAAACCCTACTTTAACTCAACCAATTGTAAAGCTTTTTGGGAGATATTTAACACACATTAATACTATCATATAACAAACATTATAGCACCAAAATAACATTAAAATTCGAAATTAACATGAGGGTTTCAACAAGCCAAAATTTGGACAGCAAGCATCTTTCATCTTCTAGTTTTCTTTTCCAACTTTTCATCTAAAACTAAGCCATATCTTCTCAAAATAAGCACCAAACAAGCAAGTAAATACACAATAATCCTCAAGGCCTCTACCTATAAAGTCACCTCAAATCCTCTATCTAATGTTAAGGTTCTAGTGAACCCATCAACAACCCAACAACTAACTAACTAACTAAACTAACTTACTACTAATAGTTATGAGGAAAAAAAATGAGAACTTGGAGGATTACCTTTGCTTCCAAGAATGAAAAACAATCACTAGTATAAGCTCTTGAATCACCAAAATTTTTTCCTTGATCAAGTCACCTTCCAAACTTGTATGAAGAACCAGAGAAAGAAACAAATTTGGAGAGTTTTCTTCGAGGAAAATGGAAGACAAAGGAGCTAAAAATTTTGAGGAGAAATGAGGGAGGGGGAGTCGGCCAAGGGAGAGAGGAGGAAGAAAGGTTTTGGGTGGTAGTTGGGTGATTTGATGGTGTGACAAGAAGAATGACATAAAGGTGTTCTTGGTGCCCAAAAGTCAACAATTGATTAGTGAGCAATTAGTGCTCCTAATTGAGTTTAATTTAACTTACTCACCTCTAATCCCTCAGTTAACTTTTCTTAGTCTATTATTAATCATTCTTAATTCTCTAAGATTAATGTACTTTCGAATCGAATTTACCTTGAAAAACATGCATTCGCTATTTCTCAAAAAAACGAACCGCAGAAAAATTAAATTCGCTAACGAAACGTTTTAAAAATATAAATGGGACATTTTTCCATGCAAATGGATTTAAAATGGATGAAATAAATTATTCGGAATAAAAGGGTAAATAAATAATTAAATATGCCAGTAAAATAAAATAAAAGTAAGAAAATAAAAATTCGGGTCCTCACATCCTTTCCCCCCTTAAAAGAATTTCATTTTCGAAATTCATATCTTGATTTATAAACAATTCTAGATATTTATTTTGAATTTCCTATTCTATTTCCCAAGTCGCTTCCTCCATTCCATGATTTCTCCATAAAATCTTCACTAGAGGGATTTGCTTGTGTCTTAATTCCTTCACTTTTCGATCTAAAATCTTTACCGGCCTTTCTTCATAGGACAAATTCTCATCAATCTCTATTTCTTGCGGTCATAACACATGGGACGGGTCGAGATGATATTTCTTAAGTATGGAGATATGGAAGACATCATGAATCCTGGATAAATTCAAAGGCAATTCCAACTTGTAAGCCACATTTCCTACGAGTTGAATAACCTTAAAGGATTCCACAAATTTCAGTTGTAACTTCTTCCCTTTTCTCGTTATTAGACTTGCTTTCAATCTCAAACTCTAAATCCTTCCTCCGATTATCCGCATAGCTTTTTTGAAGGCTTTAAGCCGTTCGAATCCTCTGACGTATCAATTTCACTTTCTCATAAGGTTCCTCAACCTAAGGTACAGTAGTCGGGTCCAAAATCTTCTTTTCTCCAACTTCGTCCCAATGAATCGGAGATCGACACTTTCGACCATAAAGAGTTTCGTAAGGAGCCATTTGTATCGAAGAATGAAAACTGTTGTTATAAGCAAATTTCACCAACGTAAGGTATTGACTCTAATTTTCTCCAAAATCCACAGTACACGGCCTCAACATGTCCTTTAGGGTTTGGATTGTCCTTTCTGACTGTCCATCGGTCTGTGGGTGGTAAGTGGTACCAAAATTCAGCTCATTTCCTAAACTCTCTTACATCTTTTGCCAAAATCGAGACACAAATCTAGGGTCCCGATCTGAGACTATACTCACCGGTATCCCATGCAATCTTATAATCTCGTCCAAGTACAACTTAGCCAACTTTTTCAATGAGTATTTCATACTAATCGGCAAAAAGTGAGCAGATTTGATCAATCGATCCACTATTACCCAAATAGTATCGTGTCCTCTCTGAATCCTTGGTAGCTCCGATACGCAATCCATTGTGATATTTTTCCACTTCCACTCAGGTATCTCCAACGGCTGTAATAATCCAAACAGTTTCAGATGTTTGGTCTTAACCTGCTAGCAAGTGAGATAAGTTCGAACAAATTGAGTAATCTCTCTCTTCATATTCTCCCACCAATAAAGGTTTTTCAAGTTTTGATACATTTTATTACCTCCAGAGTGCACCGTATACTTAGAATGGTGAGTTTCGTCTAAAATTTCCTTCTTTAGACCTTCATCCTTGTGTACCATTAGACGCTTTTTAAATTTTAACACTCCATCGGTTCACAAATTGAAATCAGATTTTTCCCCTTTTTGAACTTTCTCAACCCATTTTTGCACTTCATGGTCTCCTTTTCGAACTTCTTTGATTCGATCTAACAAGGTAGATTTCACTGTAATATTCTCAAAGATTACTCTCTGTGGCTCAAGATGCGAATTCCAAACACAAATTTCTTCTAGCATGTGTTATTCTCTCATCATTAAACTGGCCACTTGTGCTTTATGACTTAGGGCAATTGCCACTACATTAGTTTTTTCGGGGTGGTAGTTAAGCGAATAGTCATAATTCTCCAAAAATTTCACCCATCTACGTTGCCTTAAATTTAACTCCTTCTGAAAGAACAAATACTTAAGACTCTTATGATCCGTGAAAATCTCGAAAGTCACTCTATATAAATAATGTCTCCACTTTTTCAAGGCAAACACTACTGCCGCTAACTCCAAGTCATGGGTCAGATAATTTCGTTCATAAGGTTTTAACTTACGAGAGGCATATGTAATCACTCTCCTGTTTTGCATCAATACATACTCTAAACCATTCTTTGAGACATCTGTATAAATCATGAATCCATTTCCTCCGCTCGGCAATACTAACACAGGTGTCTCAGTCAAACACCTTTTCAACTCTTGAAATCCTTCCTCACATTTAGAATCCCAAATGAACTTACTTTATTTCTTAGTCAACTCAGTTAAGGATTTTACAATCTTAGAAAAGTTCTTAATAAACCGACGGTAATATCCAACTAACCCTAAGAAACTCCGAATTTCGGTAGGATTTTCTGGTCGTTTCCAATTAGAAACAACTTCTATCTTAGTTGGATCCACAGTAATTCCTTCTTTAGAAATTGTGATCTAAAAAGGCTATTTCTTCTAACCAAAACTCACATTTATTGAGCTTAGCAAAAAGTTTGTGCTCTCTCAGAGTTTGTAAAACTATTCTCAAGTGTCGTTCATGATCTTCTCGGGACTTAGAGTACACTAATATGTCATCGATGAATACCACCATAAATTGATCCAAGTACGGCTTAAAATCCGATGCATCAAATCCATAAACGCTGTTAGCGCATTAGTTAATGCAAATGGCATAATTGCAAATTCAAAATACTCATATCTTGAATTGAAAGCGGTCTTAGGCACATCAACTTTTAGGATCCTCAATTGGTAATATCCTTGCCTCAAATCTAATTTGAAAAATATCACTGCCCCTTGCAACTGATCAAATAGTTCATCTATGTGAGACAGAGGGTATTTGTTCTTAATGGTCACATCATTCAAGCCTCGATAGTGTATACATAGTCCCAAACTCCCATCTTTCTTCTTAAAGAAGAGCACTGGAGCTCCACATGGCGAGTCACTTTTTCTGATAAAATTTCTTCCTAATAATCTTGTAATTGCAACTTCAATTTTTTTAATTCAGTTGGAGCCATCCTGTAAGGTGTCTTACAAACAGGGGCCGTCCCCAGGGTCACATCAATCTTAAACACTATTTTCCTCTCCGGAGGTAACGTCTCTAATTTCTCGAGAAAGAAGTCGAAAAACTTGTTCACTACCGGCACGTTTTCCAACTTCACCTTATCCCCAGGTGTATTTGTGAGGGTCCAAAAATTTTCTTATTTATCGAATATTACAAGTTTACTTAAATATTTCATTACTCATTTTCTCCAAATTATTTATTTCGACCATTTAAAAATTCATTTATATGGAACAACGCCGCTTTTATATTTTAAAGCGTTTTGTGGGAAAATTCACTTTTCAAAAATTCGTTTAGTTCGAAACAACGAGTGCACGTCTTTCGAGGCTACACTTGAATCAGGAGTGTATCAATATTGGAGAATTAAGAATGATCAATAGTAGATTAAGAAAGGTTAATTGAAGAATTAATACTAGACTCCTGTGAGGACTCGCAAAAATTTATTATTTTGAATTACTATTCCGAGCTTATTCAAATATTTAATTGCCTGTTTGCTCCAAATATTATTTTCTAACCTCTTGAGATCTAATTACATTGATCTATGACTTACTTATATTTTTAAAGTGACTCGTTTCAAAAATTAATTTTTGGAAGCTCGATTAATGAAAATAGTGAAAACGTGTTTGGAAATTTTAGCCAATTGAGAGTACAATAAAATCGAAAAATTGGAGACATGTACAATGGTCCTAAAATAGGTAATTTTAGATTTAAGTACTCGAGTGATAGTTAGTAGTACGATCGTCATAAGAATTTCTTGGAGGTTTCACTCTATCGCGCTTAAATTGGAGATACGCGTTTTCACGCGCGCGATTAATTGATGAACTTTAGACCATTATTTTGGGACAATTAAGAATGAATAATATTTATATGAATATAAGTACATTAGAGGTTTAGTGCACTAGTGAGATAAATTCGAGAGAAATCGAGCACAAAACACGGGCGTATACGTGCGAGGAAGAGTTGACTTTGGAGTGAATTATGGCCACACATTAAAGCTTCTTTCAGAAGCCTCATTTAGATCAAAATTCCCTCTCTCTTCCTCCCTAAGACAGCCGGCCATTGAGCTTGCAAAAACAACACCAAAGTTCTCCTAATTTCTTCACAAAATCTTCATCCAATTCACACCAAAATTGAACTACACTTAGCTTAACCCTTGGAGTTCATATTAAGCTACAAAAAAGGGGAGCTTTTCAGGGTTTTCTTGGCCAAGGAGAGGACCGAAAATTCTGTTCTTGCACACCAAGTGAAGTAGGAAATGATCTAACCTTCAAAACTTGGATTATGGAAGTTCTAGTACCCTTATATACTCATGCATGTTGATGGGTAGCTTGTTTATGATGGAAAATTGGTTGTGTGGGCCCTATGAACTCCACCGTGGATATATGGACTGACTTGTAGTGTTTTGATGGTAATAATGTTTATTTAATGCTTAAACTAGTGGATTAATGTTGGGTTGTTGATAGAAACTCAAGGATGGTGCATTGACCAAAAGTGACCGTTTTATCCCTACTTTGTTCGAGCACTTTGGTGCGAAATTTTGAGGATCTAATGGCTCATTTATGTTGTTTACATGTTATATTGGTTGTGTAAAAAGTTTCATGGAAACATAACAAGATTTGGTTGGTTAAATGAAGTGATTTCCAAAGTTTAGAAAACTGGAAAATGATTCCTGTCACTACCAGGCAGCCATCTTGTTTCGGCTATAATCCATCGCTTCGATGTCGGAATCGAGTACCATTTATGGCACTGGAAACTAGACATTCCCAGCTTTCATTTGGTATAAAATGGACATTCTGGTTCCGCTTGAGCAAGCCAAACCATTCGTTTGAAATTTGCTGTCCAGTTTCATTGCTTCCTGGAAGGCGGCACATAAGCTGTAACTTGATGCTCACGAACGAGCTAGTTATGGATAGATTTTGAAAATAGTTTCTTCTAGGAAAATGTAGCCTTATGAGTCTATTTTCCAATGCCACCAACCACGTCCAATTCCAAATTGAATTGAGCGAGTTGTGGCCAAAGTTTGAAACTGATTCAACGAGGAAATTCCTCATTTTGGGCAAAATCCTTAACTACTCTTGGTTTGGGACTTGTAACCGAAATTCTTGGTGTTAATCACCTACAAATTTTGTCCTGGATGCCTCTTATACATTTTCTATACAAATGACCGTGTTTGAGGTACTTTGTAAGCAAATTCCTGTGCTAATTTAGCAATGAAATTTTGCAGAGAAATAGTCCTCATATGGTAGGGTAATCCTACCAAATTTGGTGTCATTCCGAGCCCGTTTCGCTGCTCGAATAAACTCCCAAAGTTCATGATTTGAGTTTGGAAAACCCTTGTTTAACAAGGAAATTTTGGTAACTTTGAGCTACCATATCTTGATGGTCAAAACTCCGATTCTTGATCCGCTTGTTGTGTGTTAAACTTTGATTGCAACCCTAATTGAGTTTCAAATTTAAGAAGCTAGTTCCAATTTTGTGAATTTTGCTGAATTTCCAAAGTTGGCAAAAAATCAACCCTGAAACTGCCTCGATAGTCCAGAACAGAAACTTTGAATCCAATTTTGAATATCTTCCGTTTGGAATCATGGAAAAATGTATTCTACAAACTTTTAGTACTCTAGATGTGGTTTCCAACGGTACCAAGTTTTCCAATTTTGGACAATCAGGGAGTGAGTTATGATTTTTCAAAGAATACCCAAAAAAAATTTGAAAATTCTTGACCTTTTGAAAAGAAATCCGCGCGGGAAACTGTTCACCAGAATCCGGCCAGTTCTTGGCCGGATAGTCGGCCGGATTGGTGTTGGAATTCGAAAAACAAAAGAGAGGTTGCTCTCTGCCTCCAATCCGGCCGGGAATCCGGTCGGATTGTGACGTGGCCAGTCTTTTTCCGACTTCGGTCGTTCATTTTGATATCTAATTGCTCGTACTTGTTTCCGTCCAATGATTTTAAGGATGATGACCCATTTTTACTTGAGTCTAGTAACACTTTTGAGTCTCGGTTTCTCAAAAAAAATCTAGGCCGACTTTCGAGAGATTTTCTAAGACCGTACTAGTGTACGACCTTCCTCATTGTTTGAGGATTATCAGTAATAGTCTATTGTTAATTGCTCAGGCACACAAGAGGAACTTCAAGAGGATCCCACGGTGGACGCTTGAATTTCAAGTGTCATTTCTTCTTGTTTAATTGGTGAGTGTCAAATGCATGTTTACTTGAACTCCTGTGAACTCGATACATGTTTACTTGTTATTGATACTTGAGATTTTAAAATTTGAGACGAGGGTGTACTTTATCGCACTCGTTCTCGCTTGGAATAAATGGCTCGTACTTGAAACGCTTGAATATCTCGATTGTTTGAAATGTCACATGCTTGTATGGCTTGCAATAGTATGCTATGGCTGCATACGTCGCTGGAGTGAATCTTCTCGACACTTGAACATGCTTGGGGGACGCCCACATCTCATCGACCGACCTTGGACTCGAGCAGGCATGGATTTGGTCGGGAATCTTGGCGAGCCATGAGACAGATAAGCTCGACCTAATGAGAGGTTTTGTTTGGCATACTCGAGTAGTATCGCCACAAACCAAAGACAGACGGATCCGAAACAGGGGTATGTAAGGTGAAAGGGGACAGGTTAAGTGGAGTTCTACGGACTAAACCTACCCGATTGACGGAGTGTCAATTCGTGGAGGTTATTGATCGTTCAAGTGGAAGATAGCTCCTGAGAGCTCCAGTATCCTTGAATTGTTTCTGTTTACTTTTCCAGTGAATTGTTAATCATTGAAATATTATTGCTCGACTTGTAAATTTGAGATTGTTACTTGAACAATATGCTTGCATGTGTGTTCTTGGCCTCACGAGCGTTTTGCTCACCCTGTAGATTTGTTTTCCTTAACAGGAATGGGTTTGGAATGAGACTCGGAGGAAATTCTCTTTTGCGTACTTTTGTGGACTTTTGTAATAGGGTTCCAATTCTATTGACTAGACTTTATGACTATGGTATATTTTGGGATGTATTATGGAAACCCGTTGTATGGATTGGATAATTGTTAAATATTGTTAAGTTTGAACGCTTCAGCACTAATTGCATTTATATTATATGGATGTGATGTCTAGTACCGTTATAAGCTTGAACGTAAATTGCTTGAGTCTTGGCGAGAGTTGGGCAGGCGAGGCCTTGATAAAAGTACGAACAATCTCCTCCTCAGTCATAGGAGGCTCCACTTTGGCAGCTAACTTTCTCCACCGCTTTGCATAGGTCTTGTGATCTTCCGATGGCTTTCTTTTTGTACCCTCCAGTGTCGTTCGTGTTAGCGCCAATTCACAATTAAACTCATATTTCTTCACAAAGGCTGTTGACAAATCCAACCAGGTTTTGACCTCTTCAGATTTCAAATTTGAATACCAATCTAGAGCATCTCCTTCCAAACTTTCCGGAAATAAACGCATAGGCAAATTCTCATCATCCACGGGTTTACCTAACTTGTTGGCAAACATCTTAAGATGCGTTTTAGGATTTCAAGTTCCATCATACTTGCTGAATTTAAGGGTTTTGAATCCCAACGGTAGCTGAATATCCGAGAAGAGACACAATTCATCGTAATCTAACCTACCATGCCTGCTCAATCCTTGATTCTTTCTTATAAAATCATCGAATCGATCCAACCTTCTTAACAGATCTTTGTCAATGGGTATAGGTTGTTCTTCTATCGTCGCCTTTCCTTGAGATGCAGTATCCAGTACAAAAGGCTCTGCAGTATGGTGGTGGGGTCCCTGAGGGTTGGGAGGAACATTCAGATTGGTCTGCGGATGGGTTTGAGGGATTTGACTGGTTGGGTTCATCACTATATAATTCGGATGCATATAGGAAAAGTCTGAGTTTAGTCGGGTAAAGGTATTTTCAAGAGGATTAACGAAAGGATGAAGGAAAGTTGTTTGGGTATTAAATGTATGGGGTGGTTGATAGTCTCGTGCAGGTGGGTGATTATCGAGAGGTTCTTGGTCGTTCGGGACACCACCACCATTGTTGCTCGCGACCAACTGGTCAATTACACGTCTTTGTGTGGCCATTTCTGCACTTAACTCATTGAACTTGCCGAGTACCTCACTTTAGGGGTGGCAATTTTTGACACGACCTGAAAACACGATACGAACCTAACACGAAATTAAAGGGTTTGGGTTGAGGTTTCGAGAATTCGGGTCAGAATCAGGTTGGACCCGATGAACCCGAAAAGAAAATATGTCGATTTCGGGTCAACCCGTGGTGACCTGATATGACCCGATATGACCCGTTCACGAATTAAAAATAATTTAATAAACATAAAAATAATTTTATCTAACTAAACTAAGTTATTCTTTTTTTCAAAGGCATTAATTGCTTAATCCTAAATGAATTTATTTAATTTGTGCGAAGTTGAAATTATTATATTTGGACAAATAATATATTATATTATTTTTTACTTTTATATTGTTTTAATTTATTTTATATTTTGTTTGGGATAAAACACTTTTACGGTGTTTAATTTATTTTAGATTTGGTTTGGAATTATTTATTTAAATTTTTATTACTTGATTATGTAATTAGTTTTGTGAGAAATTGATTTTATTAGAAATTACAGTGATAAATTAATAAATTAAAATTAAGTTTCGGGTCATTTCGGGTCGACCCGCCAACCCGTCAACCTGAAATTTTCGGGTTCGGGTCAGCACACCTGACCCGTCACGGGTTGGCGGGTCGGGTTCGGGTCAACAGATTTTCTGGCGGGTTGACCCGAACCCGACCCGCCAACCTGATTTGGACCGAATTGCCATCCCTACCTCACTTAACCGAGCTCCTAATGCTGTAAAGTCCGGTGACGTAACCATAGCAGATCTTTTCGAAGTTTCTGGTACTGAACTCATGTTTACAGGTTGTCTCAAGGCTCTATTTCGGGATTTGGTGATGATGGGGCTTCTTCGGGTAGTTATTGTGAAAAATACCTGATAGTGGAGAAAAGAAACCGATTTAGAAGTGAATTTTCTGTCAAATTGCTGTAATTTATTCAAGAAAAAGAAAAAAAGAAAAAAAACATGAATTAGTAGATATTTAAATAATTCGGATGCATGTCCTATGAGGGAGCCCTTTTCTGCCAAGGGTAGGCCTAATATGATGTAACACCTTCGGGGTAAAATTCCAATTTCAAACCTGTAAGTGAATGTAGAAATCGAAGTAGAAATTCTCATTAAACACTGACAAGTTTAATCATATTTTATAGCTTCATTGATGGTTCGGCTGACCATTTTTATAAAATCCTCATGCCTTGCTAAACTAGTACGTTGAGACTCCCTAGAACTTCCTACACTAAACTTTCGAATTCCTTCTTGAATTTTGTCAAATGCATCCAGCGCTCTTTCCAACTTTTCAGTTTTTGTTGTTTCCCACTTTAATTGTGCTCGGGCGTCTTCCAGGGCATGGTCGGCCACTATAAGTTGCAATTGATAATCCTCGAACTCTTTTTTCAGCTTGTCTATCTGCTCTTCAGGGCTAGTGGAAGCGGACTGTGACTTCTCTCGTGCTTGTTCAGCTGTCAGTTTGATCCACTCATTACGTTCTGAAATGACTTTAGGTTCTAATTTGTTGATTTGATCCAAGTGCAAGTTCTCTAAACTACGAAGATTTCCCCAAACTTCCAATACCATGCTCCGACTCTCAGCAACTGTGTTGAGTCTGATATTCCCAATCCCTTGTATCATCGGAATTCTTTGTGAATACCCAAATTGCCTTATGACTCGTTGCGAAACATATGCGACCAATTCGTTGGTGCCTGCTAGGGGGATAAAACTGTGTTGGATAGTCGTGAAAATCGGATCCCTAACTTTTGTCCAATCCAAAACCCATTGTATCTTATCAGGTGTCAAGTTATCGAATTCTTGAATAAACTGACTCAGAGATGCAATTCGATAATACTTTTTGACCCTTTCTCAGTGTGGTTCGATCCAATTCTCTGCGAGGAGACAAGATCCCAAAGGATTGAGCGTTTTTTTTGCTAGATGCTCCATTGCCCACATTTGGAGTATCAAATTTGATCCATAGAAGAAATCTCCCTTCTTTTGACATTCAGTAGCGGCCGTGAAGATGTCGGCAATGATTACAGGTACCAAGGTAGGGGTTACTCCATTAATTCCTAAAAATAGGCTCTGAACCATGTTGATAGTGGAAAATGTGATCTTTCCATGCTTTTGCAGGAACAACAACAGATTGATCAAAGCTAATCCAAACGCTTGCACTCGCTTTTCTACCCATTGCTCTTTACTTATGAAAAAATTGGTTCGGTACTGTTCATAGGACCCTTTTTTCCGAATCGTTCATACAGAAACTCTAACGTGCACGATCTCGCATCCAGATGTTGGTTCATGCTAGCTTGCCTTAATCCCAAAAACCTATAAAACTGTTCCCTTGTTCCACTAGTTAGATATATCATAGGATAACCTTTCCCAAGTATCTGCAATAATCCTTCTATTTCTTCTAAAGTTGGTGTTAGTTCGCATTCACCGAATCGAAAAATAGAACCTTCTGGATCCCAGTACCCAAGTACAGCTTGAATGATTGCAACATTTGGGGTTATGCTTAGAAGATTCGGTAAATGTCCCACATACTTGAACAGTCTTTTCACCTCATGTGTCATATTATTTTTCCAGTCTGTTAGTTCCCGAGGTATCTGGTTCAGCATTCTGCACGGAGCCATCTGAGGAAGAATTTCACTTTTAGTACCTTACCTCGAGATTTTATCCCTTAGGCAATACAAAATCGTAAACATGCAAATCTCATTGGATTACATATCCGAGGCAAAAGGTGGCTTATTCCTACCGTAGGATTCCTTATGCGGCATTCCCTTTATGGTTAATGCATGATGACAATTTATTACAGCATATTAAATATACAATGAAATAATTGAAATGTGACCTAAAAGTGCCCCATTTAAATGTCGAGGTAAACCTAAAATGATGTGTAGTACATATGCATATGCAATTAACTAAAATTGAAACATGCTTGATATAAGAGGCGGTCTTATCCTAAACGAATACCATGCCAGGACTCTTATTTCTAAAGTTTTTGTATGTAGAAAAAGAGAAAACAAGAAGATGTTAGTTCAACAAGTAACATATAGCACGTTAGGACAATAAATGATACAAGAATAAAAAGTAAATAAAGCAAAGAAAGAGGGGTGAAATCCCTTCCCTCATGTCTAGTGTTACTAATCGGGTAAGGTTGACTCTATCCTAGGTAATTTCTAATATGGATGCATGAGATTTGGCTTACTAATGCATCGAGACTCGATAAGTTTCAGACTCCCAAACCTTCAGACCAAAAGGTTAAGGGTCATCAATCCCAAGACCTTCAGTCGGTGGCTTGAGTGATCCCTTAGGCATCGCTATGGGCGCAGAGCACACCATCCGCCTACCTAAGGAAATCGATTATAATCCTATAAGGAGATGTGGGATGGAGCCCACGAGAAAAAATAAAAATAGGGTAAAAATAATGCATGCACGTATGATGTGCTTCTTTTTTAGGGGAGAGATTATAATTAAAACATGCGTGAAGGCTCTAAAGTGGTATTTCCCTCCACCCAAGATGCAAGCGCGATACAAGTATATATAAACACAAATAAATAAATGAAAGCAAATAAACAAATCATCGCATACACGGATATCAAGAGACGGTCGCTTGTGTGAAATGCAAAATATCCTAAAAAAGAAAAATACAACCTAAAACATCCAAATATGATAAATAAAAGGGTTAGAAAGAGAAAAGACAATTAAACCAAATGCTTGGACTCTCTAACTCCCCAGTGGAGTCGCCAAGTTGTCGCGCCCCATTTTTCACGATGGAAAAATAAAAGATTTTTACAAAAAATGGTGTTTACAAGGGATGTGATTTTATTTAAAAATAGGTGAAAAAGGACCTAGAATGGGACTTTAAAAAAATGCGACAATTTGGATCCAAATATTTAGTCTAAAAAGGGTTTTCAAGAAAAAGAGGAGTCACCACTTGGTATTGAGTTTGGGTGTACCAAGTCACCCCAAAAAAGATTTTTGACAAAATAAAATAAAATAAAACCATTTTTAACAACTCTAGGTCTTTGAAAAACAAGAGAAAATGGGTTCGGGAGTCACGGTTGAAAAAAGGGAAGGCAAAAGTTCGATTAACTCAAATCTAAGGCACCCTTTCAATCTAATTAAAACTAGTTGCGAGATTTAGTCAAAATTTTCCTAATCTAACCCTTAATTTTCCTAATCTAACCCTTAATTTTATCACATTTGGATGTTTCCTACATGGATGCAAATCTAAATTTATAAAAATATCGAAAGGGCCAAAATGTTCATTCAAGGGTTTAATTGAACCAATCGCATTAATTGCGAAGGCCAAAATAATTCCTTGAAAGTGTCACGAGTATGCAAATGATGAAAAGAAAAGAAAAGAAATTAAATTATATACATAGATATAAGTGATCGAAGAAAAAAAAAGAATGCAACATAAAGGGTACGGGAAACAAAAACTCGTGATATAATTTTCTTATACAAGGATTAATGGGTATTTAAACTAAAAAGTTATAATCGCCCATTTCCATGTTCAAAAATAATTCTCCTAATATGAACAAGCAAATGAACTAATTTATTCTACAATTTCTTGAATGAGATGCAATTCTAAATGATATAATTAACACATATAGAAGATAGGGGGAAAATAATAGGGAATATCATGCAAATGAGGAAAGATCCTAAAAATAAAAATATGCATGAATATGTAATGAATATCACACAAAGATGAATCTAACGCATGAACAATTTAAGGGTCTAGCGTTGGACTAACCCATTTCTAAAAATCCTTACTAGCGTTGGACTAGCAAGTAAGCGGAGGGGAAAAGTCACAACTAGCATTGGACTAGTGTGGTGACGTCATGCATTTTTAATACATAATAAGACAAGTAGGCATAAATTAAAACAAATAAACACATAAGAGCACGTAGCACGTAACACATAAGCATAATATTTAGATGCAAAAATCCTAAGGAAAGCGGGTAAGGCACGTAACACATAAGCCACATAAGCACACAACCTATCTATTACATCGGGGAGCGCCTAACTACAATCTAAAAGGGGAAATAAAATAAAACAAATCTAATTATCCTATCTATTACATTTTTTTTGAGGTATTTAAATGCCTCTCAAATAATTATAAAATTAACTAAACAAACATAATAAAATTTAAATGAACATTCAAATCAAATAAACAAAGCATATAAAAAATATATAAACACATAGGAACACGTATGAGCACATAAGAGTACGTAATTGACATTGAAATAATAATAATGGGGTACCTCCCTTTTGAAGTGGTGACTAAACGGAATCAAATTACCCTATTTATACTCAAAATGAACAAAAGAATCATGGCACCAATTTAATTGAAAATAATAATAATGATAAAAATACTAAATTAACCTTAACATGTCAAATGTAAAGAAATTTAAGAACATCTAAAATTACAAGTTAAATATACTCAAAAGTAATATAATTAGCTATTAAAGAAAAGAAACAATTATAATAAAGAGAGTCAAAATTCACCAGGGATTAAATTGCAAAAACTGAAAGACTTTTGGGGTTAAAAATATAATTTTTCCAAAGTTTAGGGGCCAAAATTAAATGAAAGATAAAGTTCAGGGACCAATGTGAAATTAAATTAAGGACCTAGGTGAAATAAATTTAAAATGTTCTGGGCCATAGTAAAACTACTCCAAAGATCAGGGGAAAACAGGCCACTGGGCCATTATTTATTTCTTTGGGCCGAAAACTACCTAAGCCCAGCCGAAAGTCCAAGCCAAAACACACAGGCCAACCAGTCTTCTATTACTCAAACCCAACCAAAATAAAGGCATGGGCTCTGACCTTCTAGCCCAACCGAAACCCAAAAGAAATAAAACAAAACCCAACTAAAACTAACTCTTGGCCCATCAGAAAAATAAACATTAGCCCAATTCCCTTTTTTTTTTTCTTTCTTTTCTTTTCTTTCTTCTTCCTCACCTTCTTCTTTCTGTTGTTTCTTCTTTCTTCTTCAGCCAACTGAAGCTTCAGCTTCAGCTAGCGGCCATGGCCGCCGGACCGCCGGTCGCCGACGACCTATCCGGTGGCCAAAATTTCTCAAAATGCACCTCCCTACTCCATTTTTCGTGTAGATTCCATTTTTTGGGCTTAGTTTTAACAAAAATTGACCCTAAAGTGGCCAAAATGTCAAAAAACAGTCCAGTTTTTATTTTTTCCAATCACCCTATCTTTCACCAAAAATTATGAAAATTATACTACAACACCCTTACAACTCCTACAATACAAATATGATTTTATTTTGACAAGAAAACAACATAAGAAGGCTAAAATAAAGCAAAACATCCCCTGAAATTTATTTATTTTTGTTGCCTTTTATGCTACAAAAATGACACAAAACTTAATCAAACAACCTCCCCAAACCCTTAACTAGTCATGATTATTCATTTTAACAACAATACATGTACGAAATTAGCATTTTAATCCGATTTTTCTTCTTGGCATTTTTTCAAACGGTTAATATGCATGCATAAGAACATTTCCTTTTCCTCAATCTAGTTCATGCCATTTCCCAATTTTTTAACCATACAACAACAACAATGCAAGGCAGCCAGCAGAAACGAAAGAAAACTAAACAATGAGGCATTGATTTAATATAACAAAAACTAAAACTATACCTCAATAAATATGGAAATCTTTCAGTTGAAGCTTTTTTGATGAAGTTTCCCAGCCTTGACTGATAGCTGCCCTCTCTTTGATATGCTTGACTTGCTAGTACGTGTGTGTGTGAGATTGAGAGGGGGAAAAGGAGAGAAGAACCGAGAGGGATTGGGAATATTTTTTTTTTCGATTTTCTTTTTTTTCTGCCCCAGTCCGAGAGAAGGAGAGAGTGAGGAGTGGAGAGTTTTTTTGTTGTGTCCTCCTTTTTCTCTTGTTCTTGTCTGGAGACCAAAAGAAAGAAAGGGTCGAGAGAGTTAATTGAGGGTGGTGTATTAGGTTGGCCAAAATGATGATCTTCTCCCAAAATGACAAAATGGATCTCTGAGATAACATGATGGATTTTTCACCAAAATGAGAAGAAAGGCCCGTGAGAATGGAGTGTAAAAATGGGTTAAGTGTATTTGGTGGGGAAAATGATGAAATGTGTAAGCTTAGTAATAATTGATTTTGATTTGTGATTTTTGATTTTTGATTTTTTTTTATTTTTGATTTTTGATTTTTACTTTTCTTTTCCTTTTTTTTTAAGTTAAATCTACACAAATGAGACAAAATATACTTAAAAATGCAGGAAAATAAATGACTTATCAAATAGAAAATATTCAAGAAAACATAAAATTTGACAAAAATTTGGCAAAAATTTGGTGTCTACAGTGATTACGGTATATTTTGGGATGTATTATGGAAACCCGTTGTATGGATTGGGTAATTGTTAAATATTGTTAAATATTGTTAAACTTGAACGCTTCCGCACTAATTGCATTTATATTATTTGGATGTGATGTCTAGTACCGTTATAAACTTGAACGTAAATTGTTTAAGTCCTGGCGAGAGTTGGGCAAGCGTCCCGCGGATACCTTTTGGTTCACCTTAGGGAGAAGTGGGGGCGTCACAGTATTGATAAGAAAAACTAGATATCCTTTAACTCTACTACTCAACAATTTCCTAACTCGAATCCCTGAAATTAAAGTAGACGATACTAGTCTACCTCTCACATCTAATTTCAAAGTTGCTTCCCCAGGAATGTGCAACTCTACTAGTTTCATCTTACAATCCAATTGAGTATGGTACCGAACTAACCAATCCATTCCAAGTATCACATCATACCCTTAATTGCTAGACTCATTAAATCCATCAACAATCTTCTCTCACCAACCAAAATCTCATAATTCCTATAAAATTTATTAGCAAACAGGCATTGGTTCCCCGTAGGAGTCTTAACTTCTAAATCAAAAGGTAAGAAATCACACTTTACATCTACACCCTTCATAAAATTAGGATCTACGAAAAAATGAATTGCTCCGGAATCAATTAAAATTTTATCCAAGCGATGAAAAATAGGAATCGTACATTCCACCACTTCAATTGGATTAGGAATTTGCTGATTGTCTAAGGCGTAAATCCTAGCTGGCACTTTCGGTCGGCTTCCTCCGGCACTTGACTGCTTTGAAGCAGACCTAACAGGTTGGGGGGTATTTCCTCTTTCCTTAGAGGCATGAAGGCAACTCGAAATTTGGTACTCGGCGCTCCCACAGATCAGACATTTTCCTTACTTCCTCCAACACTCGGTCTCAGTGTGGTTAGGCTTGTTACAATATTCACAAATCACACGAGAGGTCACAGCCGGACTAATTTGAAGACTCCCTTTTTGCTGACCTTGTCCACCCTGATTTTCTTTCGGCGGGGCTCCCCTTGATGGAGTTCCTATTGATTTTTCAAGTATTCTCACTCTTCCACCTCCTCTTCCCATTTTAAGGGGTTGGATAGATTTCTCGGATGATTCAGGGGTGTTACTTGGGTTAGCCTTCTTTCTAGCGTGAAAAGTTCTGGATTGGGATTTAGCATTTTCTACCTTCTGTGCCTTCTCCAAGGCATCCGTGAAAGTCGTGATTTGGGCAGCGGTTAGGGACTCTTGGATTTCTACATTTAATCTCTGAATAAATCTCATTATCCTTTTCACTCTATGACCACAAGCTTAGGAGCAAATTTGAAAAGTTTAGTGAACCGCTCCTCCTATTCGGCCACATTTAGTAACCCTTGTTTCAACTTAATAAAGTCATCCTCCTTCTTTTCTTGTATCATTGGAGGAAGGAATTTGGCATTAAATTCCTTCTCAAAGTTTGCCCAAATCCAGGGGGTTTGTTCTCTTTCCAACTTCGCCCTCACAACATTCCACCACGAGCGGGCTGGTCCCTCAAACTGAAAAACGGCAAAATTAACTTACCTTTCCTCGGTATAGTCTAAAGTATCAAAAATTTCCACCATCCTTTCTAACCAATTCTCCGCTATCTGGAGATCAAACCCTCCATGAAATCTAGTTGGGGCCAATTTCAAGAAACGCTCTAAAGCTCTATTCTCACCCTTTTCTTGGTTCCTAGGTTGGTTTGCCGGTTCAGGGTCTTGGCGCTCAACTAAACACTCAAGAACATCGGTTATGCGGTTAATGGCTATAGCCACTTGGTCACCCTCTTCATTCCTAGAATTTTGGTTTAGACCAGTCGTAAATCCCTCACCTCTCTCGGGAGTGCGGGGTTGTTGAAAACCACGTTCATGCCCCCTTCCACATCCTTGTCGATCCATATAGCAATATTCTAAACGTATAATAAAAGAGAAAAATAAGTGTAGAAGTTTAAAAATAAGTACAGATTGCAAGAACACTTTAAAACCAAAGTATAGATATTTACATAGATTAGAAATCATGTCACATGTTAAAAGTGCATACAACGAGTCAGTGATATCAAATATAGGACATAGGCATTCAAGTGCCTCAAAATACAGGGGTACAAGCACAAAATACAAAAGGCCTCACAGCGAGATTCACCCCTTCTAATTCCTGAACAAAAGTCAAAAGATCAAGAGGTCTCTAATATAGGTGGACCGAATTAGAAGACCCTACAGCCTCAGAAGGGTCCTCCTCGGGGTCCTCCTCTATCAGTGCAATCTCCACCTCCACAACAAGTGCGGCCTTCCCAGGTATATCATCAAGCAATGCCTCCTCTAGACAGTTGGCCATAGTCTCACATTCGGCCATAATACCATCCACGTGGTTCCCTGCCTCCTGGACAATCCGAATAAGGCGCCCCCTCGGTCTCCTGATACTGAGCATGGGAGGCGTCATTCCTCTGACACTCCTCTAATACTCTAGTCTCTAACTCCTGGATCCGGCCAGTCTGGGCCTCCATAGTGGCCTCCATCTCCTCTCTCTCAGCCAGTGCTATCCTAAGGTCACGAATCAACTGCCTCCACTCCTCAGCTACTTCTAACACCAAGCGGTTAGGATAAGAGAATCTCGCTCGGCATGGACACAACCTACCCCTCCTAGTAGGTGAGTATCGCAGAAGGGGTCCACCTCCAACCAGACGATACGGGATCACGGGGAGAGCCCCCTCAACCCTATCATCATCACTGCTGCTCTCCATATCCTACAAATAACCCACAACTAAAGGTTAGGTGTGAGGACCCGTAATTTTCTTAATTTCTAGGGTTTTATTTTCTTTGAATTACACGTTTTTTCACATTTTCTTTATTCAAAAAATTTTAAAACATAATTTTATTAGTAAATATAGTTTTTAAATGATTTTTTCTAGTATCGGTTAGTTTTTGAGAAATTAAGAGCGTATATCGGATGTGGGACCTGTTAGTGCGGTAAGTTTGATAAAATTCGGCCAATTAGGTTAAGTTGTGTATACCGGATTTAATTTATCAGGTGTGAAGAGATAATTAGAAGTTACCTAGATGGATTATCATTGGAGAGACAAAAGGATAAGTGTTAAACTTAAAAGGTGCCACGTGTCGCTTTTTCATTCGAGCTTGGACTTTGACCATTATTTCTTATCTTTACTAATACTCAATTTTGACCCAAAACTCACCCAATTTTGCAAGCCTTTGGCCGGCCCTCTTGACAAGAAGAAAGAAAAGAAAACTCTCAACCTTTTGCTTCTAATCTTGCCTAAATCTTGCAAACCAACCGATTAATCTTGAGCTTACTCCATAAAAACCCTTAAGTGTGAGGTTGTGAGGTGATTAGTGGAGTTATTTGGAAGCTTAAGGTGCTAAGTGGTCTCTTTTCTTTGGTTACTAAGGTGAGTAGTGAAGGAACCCCTCTCCTCTATCTAATGATGGTTAATTCATGACTTGTGGTAGCATAAGGGATGAAATTAAGTGTTACTTCATGATTTTGGTTGAATTTGGTGAAATTTTATAATTATTGATGATTTTTCTGTTTTCATATGATTATCATTGTGTGGCTATGTATGATGATTGGAAATGATGTTGAAGGAAGCTAGAAGGTGGAAAGTGTGGTTAATTGCAGAAAATTTCTGTTTTGGAAGGAAATGTTGAAAGTAGGGTTTCATTTTCTTACATTCTGCCCGGCACTGTACCTCATAGTTATAGGCCGAATTGGCCTTGGGTTAAAACATGAAAGTTGTAGGGAATGATATTTTAGAGATTCCTACAAAATTTCAGGTCAATTAGAGCAATGTAGCTTGTGAAAAGACCGAAATACCCCTGCTGCCCTGTTTCTACCCGAACTTGGTAATCAGTTCTGGTAATTGGTTAATTTGATAGGGAATGCTTCTGATTTGGTTGTTGATGTCTTCTGATGAATTGTATCCTTGTATCTTATATTTCGGATGGCTTTGGAATCACTTGATTTGGACTTAGGTAGCCTGACTTATGATATTTGAACCAGAATGCGGTTTGTGAATCTATTTTTGCGGTTCTGGTGTAGTATATTGAAATTTTGACCTGGTTACACTCGGAACTGGACAGAGTAGCCTTCTTCAACATTGTAGCCCTACCTCTTAGCTTCGAAACGGTGTATCTTGCACCTCCATCCGATAATCGTAGTGCCAATGGTGCCAAAACCGCAAAATGATGTCAAAAACTGTTTTTATGGTTTAGAGCTTAAGTCCATTTCCGGATTTCCCTGGTTTACTCTAGTGCTTATACATTCTTATGGAGCCCTATTTTGGTGGTATTTGGAATTGGTTTATGACTTGTAATCGAGTCTTATTGTGCTTATTTGAATATTTTAGGGCTTGACTTTCATTTCCGGTCATTTTCCTAGCTAAATTTTGTACTTGAATGACTTTAAGCCTAGTGAACGGCTTTTGGAAATGAGATTATTTTTGTATGAGATGTTGGGACTGATTTGAGGAAATAATGAAGCCATTAATGGCTGGAAAATAGGTAAACACAAGGGATATGCTGCCGAAATTTTACTTGAAGGCTAGTTGGATTTACTTGTGACTTGAGCGAAGGGTTTTAGGGTTGTTCATGTCTTTGATACCAACCGCCACCTTTTACTCCAAAATTACATTGTTATTTCTTTGCACTGGTAGCTAATTTGATCAGGCACACGACTTATAGTTGAGTCTTATTTATGCATTTCGTGTACTGGATTCGTGAAAGTGGGAACCATAATTGTTTCACCTTGGTTATTTTAGGGTTTCTTGGTGATTAAAGCTCTCTTTTGGGCAAAAACTTTTGAGGTATCTGTACTGAAACCGGTGAGTGTACCACTCCCCTCACTTGTTGTTGTTTAACTCGGTTTCTGTACATGCAATCTGTGATATGAACGACTGAACTATCTGTTTATTCTGTTTGAGACGAGGGTGTACTTTATCACACTCGTTCTCTTGTCTGTTCATATGCCAATTTTGAGTGCGTATTTGAATCTGCTATCTGTATCTGGTATCTGTATCTGTATCTGTTCTGACGTCGTTTGGAAGCTTGTATCCAACGACCTTTCTGTGACCTCTGAGCTCAACCCCTGTGGCTAGTTACTCGAGTCGGGCGGCAAGGGCCTGGTCGATTAGATAACGAACCACGGTAGTCTGTTTTGGGATCTTTGGGTACTGAGACCCTTGATTCCGGTATACTCGAGTATTACCATTTCTGAACTGATTGGATTTCGGGCCCGGTAGGGGTATGTGAGGTGGAAGGAATCGGAGAAAGTGGAGTCTACGGTATTGGTTACTCCTTTAGCGTTGACGGAGTGTCAACTATTATTTCGATCAAGCTTCGGTGAAGCAAATGGGAATTTGGCTCCTGAGAGCCACCTGTATCCTTCCTATTTGAATCATTGGTTCTAATTACTTTACTTTACATCTGGCATGTGTACCTGATTTGTTAAATGTGAAATGCCATGATTTTACTGCTATATGTCTGGTACCTCATTGAGCGCAAGCTCACCCCTTTCTGTTACCTTTGTTTTTCCTTACAGGGTTCCATGTTTTGAAACCAAGATTTTTGGAAGAAAAGAGTTGAGCCAGTTGTAGGACTTCTTTTGTTTATGCTCTTCTGTAACTGAAACCCTAATTGTATTTTGTATAGCGTGAATACTCTGGCTTGTATTTTGGTTCATTGGTTCAAGACTCCGATGTAAATCTATGTATAAGCGTTTAATTGACGTCCCGTACTTCCGTATGGTTTGGTAAGCTCTGTTTAACCCTGGGTGGTCTCCAATTGTACGTTTTCGTTGAGTTCTCGCGCGTCCTATCTAGGGTTTGAGTGATTTGACTCCGTAGTCCTGGCAAGAGTTGGGCAGGCGGTCCGCTGAACCCTTTGGTTCGCCTTAGGGTGAGGTGGGGCTGTCACATTAGGCCCTTATATTCACTGATACTATTTAAAAATTTAACCTAAGGTCTACCACGAGTTTCTATGATCAAAAGTTCACGACTAAGAACTCCTAACCCTATTTCAGGTATTTCAAATCTAGCGCTCTGATACCAACTGTAATGCCTCCACCTCTCTCTAGGGCGAACCCTAGGGTATCAGCGGGATACCTGCCGAACTCTTGTTGGGACTCACCCACTCGTTCAAACTTAATAAAGAGTCACAAAACAACCACCGACTTCATTAAGAAGTACTTCAAATATACAAGCCACAACTTCTAAACTAAAAGTTACGATTACAATCCACCAAACAACAATAACAAAATTACACTTAAAGAGCCATCAAAAGTTCATACAAAAGGTATACTAGCATGCACCAAGTCGCTAGTTTAGAACCTTCAATCCACCTCCAAAACCTATTAAGGAAAACAAATTTAAAGGGATGAACGAACGCTCAGTGAGGTCAAGAAAATAAGCAGGCAAACAAGTAACACCAATCAATCAAATAACATGCTTTAAACAACTTTTAACCATAACATTTCATTTAAGTGCACAAGTTGGAAATAACACATATGGAAGGATACGGGAGCTCTCAGGAGTTATTTCCACTTCTCAACCCATTCAAGCCATTTAGGGTTGACCCTCCATCAACTCATGTGGTAATGGGACCGTAGCGCTCCACTTACTACCTCCAACCAACATAGCACCCACTCGAATCCGTAACCAAACATTCATGTGAAGGTGATACTATTCGAGTATGCCTAGCGAGATCTCAAAAGATCAAACTATATTATTTCCCAAGGTTCACTAAACTTTTCGACCAAGCACTTGCTGGCTCGAGTCACAAGATTGGCCAATGGGTTGGAGCGTCCCCACCAGCATGATTAGTCGATGAGACAACGCTCCAATCGACTTAAAATCATTCATAGTACTGAGTCAGGATGAGCGGTACCTCACACCCAAATAGGGTGTGATACATCTAGCCGCTCAGTGCTCACGAGTTAAAACATTTCAAGTACAAGTGCAAGTCATGTATTCATTTAACAAGTATCATTCAATCACAAGAAAGAGAGGACGAGGGAGATAAAGTACAACCTCGCCTCGGCAAGTTCACGTATCATATAGCACTTGTACAAATATCAATTCAATCACATTAGCATTGAACATACACTTGACACTTACCGAAAGTCAAGGCAAACAAGAGCAAAGCGAGAAGTCAGACGAGCTCTTAAGCATTCTCGTGACCACCTGAGACATGCATATTCACGATTACCTAGGTACTCGACCAAGATTAAGAAGAAAAACATTTTCTCGCTATCCACTCTCAAGGTCACAAGTTCGAGTCAAGTTAAAAGAGTTTTTCTCGCTAAGTCATTGAAATAATGCTCAAAGATCATTTTTTATTCAAGTCATGGTACGTAATCTTAATTCCAAAAGAAAGTACCATTTCCACTTTCGGTACGAAAATTGAGAAAAAGGTAGATAATTTTCATCTCCTAAAACTTCTAATCTCATGTCCCAAAAGTTAATATATAACAAACGTTCACATTTTCCAAACTAATGGAGTTAAAATCCATCCAAAACTCCACTCATTTTCATAGCAAATGTCAAAATTAAAGGTTCCAAAAATTCAAGTATAAACTAGTGAAATTCTCCAAAGATTATTCTTATTAAAACACTCCCTTTTAAAAGTTCAAACTCATGGAAATCGAGGGTATAAAACTAGGGATTGAAGTTCATTTTTCAAATATGAAAAGAGGTGCTATCAACCAAGGAAGTTGAACAACCAAGAAAATGCATTAAGAGAGGTTTAATCATTTGAAACCAAGATTCAAAATGAAGGTTTAAAGTTCTAAAGGAATCTTGTGTCCAACCATGAAATTAGTCCTAAAACGGATCAACAATCTCAAAGGAAGGTTAAGAGTGCTTAAGAGAGTACTTTGTTTAAAATCAGAAAATTTTCAGTTTGGTACGACACTAATTGGAAAAATCGTATCTCGAATTTCGGAAGTCCAAAAATTGGAAACTTTATACCGTTGGAAACTAGACTCAAAGCACTAAAACTCTCTAGAAGACACTTTTCTCAGACTCCAATCTGAAATTATTCAAATTTTAGCTCAAAAATCACTATTCTAGATAGGACAGAGCAAAACAGGCTTGCAATTTCAGTAAAATTTGGAAATTCGGCAAAATTCGTAGAAGTGGAATCAACCCTTGAAATTTATACCACTAATAGGACTTCAAATATAGTTTCAAATGAAATAAATGAAACTCAATTTGGACCTTTCTATACCAAGATATGACAGTTTTAAGAAAACTGAATTTTGGAACCTGTTTACCAAATTTCCAGTTTTGAAGGCTTGACAGAGTTTCAAAATCTGATCATAACTAAAACTACACAACTCAAAATTTAGCGTGGTTTGTGGCGTTGAAAACTAGATTCAAAAGGCTACAATTCATTAGAAGAAACTGTCTTAAAATTCGTTTTGCAAGATAGGCGAAATTGAGCTACAAACTGCAGCTAGGCTGGTTTCTCGGATGAGAATAGTGAGGAAATTCAATCATCTTTGCCTGTTCACTATGGCTCATAGGAAATGAATTTGGAGGTGCATTTCTAGTTTCGGATGCCATAAACGCACTTGATTTCAACTCCCAAACAAAAGATTATGACCCAAAACGTGAACACTAGTCGGTGCTCCTAGTCAGAAAATTTTCCAGATTTCTTTCTCACTTAAACCCTACTTTAACTCAACCAATTGTAAAATTTTTTTGGGAAATATTTAACACACATAAACACCATCATATAACAAACATTATAGCACCAAAATAATATCAAAATTCAAAATTAACATGAGGGTTTCAACAAGCCAAAATTCGGATAGCAAGCAACTTTCATCTTCTAGTTTTCTTTTCCAACTTTCCATCTAAAACTAAGTCATATCTTCTCAAAATAAGCATCAAACAAGCAAGTAAACACATAATAATCCTCAAGGCCTCTACCTATAAAGTCATCTCAAGTCCTCTACCTAATGTCAAGGTTCTAGTGAACCCATCAACAACCCAACAACTAACTAGCTAAACTAACTTACTATTAATAGTTGAGAGGAAAAAAAATGAGAACTTGGAGGATTACCTTTGCTTCCAAGAATGAAGAACAATCACTAGTATAAGCTCTTGAATCACCAAAGTTTCTTCCTTGATCAAGTTACCTTCCAAGCTTGTATGAAGAACCAAAGAAAGAAACAAATTTGGAGAATTTTCTTAGAGGAAAATGGAAGACAAGGGAGCTGAAATTTTTGAGGAGAAATGAGGGAGTGGGAGTCGGCCAAGGGAGAGAGGAGGAAGAAGGGTTTTGGGTGGTAGGTGGATGATTTGATGGTGTGACAAGAAAAATGACATAAAGGTGTTCTTGGTGCCCAAAAGTCAACAATCGATTAGTGAGCAATTAGTGCTCCTAATTGAGTTTAATTTAACTCACTCACCTCTAATTTCTCAAGATAACTTTTCTTAGTCTACTATTAATCATCTTTAATTCTCCAAGATTAATGTACTCTAGGATCAAAATTGTCTCGAAAAACGTGCATTCACTATTTCTCATTAAACGAGCAGCAAAAAAATTAAATTCGCTAACGAAACGTTTTAAAAATATAAATGAGACATTGTTCCATGCAAATGGATTTAAAATGGATGAAATAAATTATTCGGAGTAAACGGGTAAATAAATAATTAAATAAACCAGTAAAATAAAATAAAATAAAAGTAAGAAAATAAAAATTCGGGTCCTCACATAAAGGATATCAAATTTTACAACACATTTTAGCTATTTGAGGTATCATGCATATAGCAAACCTATACATATAAAGGTCAAAACTATATGTGCACTTGAATCATATATCTATACAATACAGAAAAGGAGAGTAATGCTATATGGTGCAAACACACAGTATCACTTTTTAAAATTTCTAATCTATCCTTACACCTTGTTTAGTATGTAGGAATGGCCAAAATGGGAAGATCTTTCCACTCAGAATATCTTTTTGTACCCAAAATGGGTGGAAGAAAATTTTATCATTCTAGTATTTGGCACACAAATCAAAATAGAATGTTCATTTATTTTCCAGTATTTGGTATAATCCATATTTAAATATCAAAACAGAATACGATTAATACAAATTTGACTTAATTGCTCTAGATTAGTTTAGGGGACATAACATTTTTTTTTATTTGTTATACTATGTTATTTGTTTATTTACGTGGAGTTTTAACATTTTTGCTTTCAAATTATTGATGATTGATATTAAAAAATTTTAATTGTAATATTTAATTCATTCTAGCACATAGATTTTTATGTTAAAATTTTACATCTTCTAGTAATATAATTAATTAATTAGCAAAATAACATATAAATTAGATGAAGCCAAACAAATATAATATATTTTTAAAATTTTTTTTATTTTTATATAAAATTAAAAAATTCACAAAATTGCTCAAAAATCAAAGAATAAAGCATCTAAAAATATTTGTTTACTACTAAAAAAGAAAAAATTTATTTTAAACACAAGAAAAATTACATTTAACTATTATTTGAGCTCATCAATATTCTGAGATATGGTGGTAGAGTAAAAGGATTTATAAAGATAAACTTGACATCCTGTTAATTTGCGCATTTTAGGATAAAGTTGGAAAGAACCTTCCCAAGATTTCCAAAAAATACGATTCTAGGAAGAAGTTGGAATGAGCATTTCAAAAGGAAAGAGGTTCATCACTCATATGATCCATACCAAACTTGGAATGGAATGAACAAGTTGGAAAGGCCTTTCTTTTCCAAACCATTCTTGCATGCCAAACGTGGGGTTTTTTTATTTATTTATTTATAATTATAAGGCAAATTGATCCCAATATGTTCTAGAA
This sequence comes from Coffea eugenioides, assembly GCF_003713205.1. Taxonomy (NCBI): domain Eukaryota; kingdom Viridiplantae; phylum Streptophyta; class Magnoliopsida; order Gentianales; family Rubiaceae; genus Coffea; species Coffea eugenioides. Next base: position 43,372,761 of record NC_040040.1, read on the forward strand.
AAAAATCTCCATAATAAACGAAAAGTTATCTCTTTGACATTAAATTACAACTCCCTCACATTAATATCCTCACATCGCCTCCATGATATTTTTAAATACAATAATTTCCTCTAAGTAGTAACTAGATTTTTTAGATAACTACATATATATATATATATATCTACCGTGATATATAACTTAATATGAAAAAGATAATCATACATTTTCCTGAAATAAGCACACACCTACGATGTGCCAAAAGCACTAGTATCAATTTATATATAAGGCTTACGTCTATAACCCCCATTTCATCGAATGGGTCAAGTCATTTTTTACCCTTTTGCTTCGATAAATGTAGTGGGTTTTCAAGTGAAAATGTGATGAAGATGGGAGCTAGGGACCAAATTGGTGTGTTTCGCTTTTATGAGAGGTGTAAATCCACAAATGCCATATTCTAAAAGTGAGGGACAAAAACCTCAAAATCCAAAATCTGAGGGACATATCAAGCATTTTACCCGAGCTATCTGTATTTCTCTCCCAAATACTCGTACATATAAATACGCCAAATACAACAGGGCTCGACTCAAAATGGTGTGATATACGACACGCCCCTAAACCCCCTTCGGCCTTCACTTCTTAACCGCTGCTGATCAGGTGAGATCATAATCATCATCTCTGTCATCGACTTCATCGTCCGTTTCATTTTTTTTGTTTGTAACTGATTTCTTGCATTTCATTCATGGCGTCTTCTGGACTTTGTTTTGCCTTTGATCAGTCAACTCATGCTAATTAGTGATCCTTCAGATTTCATTCCATTCTTTTCATTTCCGACCCTTTACTCGATTAGGCTTGCCTTTGTTTTTTTCCTCCTCCTTGAATAAGCAATCAGTGTATTGTTAATTTTTTGGTAGGGGTTCTGTTGTTTTTCAGGTAGAAGTATGGGAAGGCTATTCTTGACCAATCTGGAAGGAAACCACTACAGTTGCAAGCACTGTCATGCCCATCTTGCTCTTACTGATGACCTCATCTCCAGGGTCTTTATCCCTCTCTCTCTCTCTCTCTCTCTCTCATCATTTGTATAGAGCTATGAATGTTTAGCTATGTATCTTATTAGTAACTAGTGCTATATTGGTATTTTCTTTTCTTTAATTTTTGGTGGATGATCAGAAATGTGAATGGAGGGATCTGCTGAGAGGAATTGAAAAGATTAATTGTATTAAGTTGTGGGTTTTTCATTTTATTTTCTTGGCTTTTTGTTGCTTCATTTATTGGTGAAAAGGAAATGGTATATACATCCCTCATTATTTTCTGGCCGATTTTTATCCTTGTCAATCTTTTACATACAAGAATGTATGTTGCTAACGTGTAACAGAACTTCACATCTAACGAAATAAAAATGAAAAGAAAAAAGCTAAAAAGACATGTCAATTACAGATTTAGACGGTCCTTTTTATTCTGTGTTGAGGAGTGAATTTCTTTAAGCTATGTTTGGCAGCTTAAATTTCATTTTGTAAAGGGTTAAATTGGACTCATAATTTTGATTCGTCTTCAATTGAATTTGGAGTTTGATGCTGTGCTTTCCAAGCGGCAGTAATAGGGCTATGGTTTTATCCTTCTATTCTCGTCTTATGTTCATTTGTCCCCAGATGAGATACCATTAAGTAAACTGGCTGGTTTGATTTCAGGATATCCAATTTAGTTTGTGGTTCCACATTCTGGTGTTATTTGAGTTGGTTTTGTTGTGCCCTGGCTTATATTTTCTCTACAAATATAAGTCAAGGGCCTGAGGCGGGTTTTGTGTGAATGGTTATTCACCACAGTTTTGTATTTGTGCAACATAGCATTGAGGCTTTTGCTTCCATGCACAGGCTTAAGCTTTAATAACGACCTATAACCGCGGTTACTTTTGTATGCTGATAATTTGTTTTCAGGTGAATGGTTGATAATTGTAGTATTTTTAGTCTTCCATTGTTGCATTGAATACTGAACATGCAGCGAACTGTTTCACACTCTCTAAATGATGGGTTGGATATTAAATCGATATTAAGATTTATGGTGATTGGAAAATCATATATTTTGTTTTGGGGCTAATGATTTCTGAATTTGTGCTTTTATGCTCTTACTTGTTAGTCGCGTTATGGAAATTTCTTAAACAGTACTATGAACTTGGGAGAAAGTCAAATGCTTGAGGCTTTGAAATCTCTCTCTCTCTCTCTCTCTCTCTCTCTCTGAGTGTGTGCCCCTTTCTATATACCAATCTATGTGTGACCCACACCCCAGGTCCCATCTCACCAGAACTGATTTGGAAATGTGTGTTTGTGTGGCAACATGAATTCCTTCTTATAACGAAAAAGTTCAAAATTAGTTTCTGGTTTCCTTGACTTCTTCTGCGTCTTTTGTTCGTCAGATTGTGAGTGAAGGAAAATATGGGAAGAGATTTCTTGATCCAATTTATATAAGTGCTGACTTTGTACTTCCAAATTATTTGAAACCTGTCTGCGGTATAGTTTTAATGTTTCGCAAGAATAAAACAAGATGTCTGCATTTTGCATCTGAAGGGAAACAAAAGAAATGAAAATAGAGTGTCAAGTTGCTATGATGTAATTATACAACCCTGAGGCCATAAATGTTCGATGTGCCAGACAATCACTACCATTTGTTTCTTTAAAATGGTTACTGCTATTGGATCCTCGCACTTGCTTTCACTCCATGACTCACTTACCTAGGTTGTGCATTATCTACATTCCATGGCTTCATTTAGTAGCTTTTTTTGTCTTGAAATGTCTTGACATATAAGATCAAAAATGATACGCCAAATCAAATTATTCATGAATATAATGCTGCCGGCTTCTATTCAGATCTGGCTAGCACTTCTTGGCTCCTTTCTGTGAGTCAACCTTGCCTTTTAAGTTCCATGAGACTCATCTCCATGAAAAGGTGGTTCAGACAGCTACTAGTTGTAGTTGAGTTGACTGAAGGTATTGAACTAATAACTAATAGCTACTAGTTTCCTTGTAGCCAGATATTTAAGAGTTCTGGTTTGATATTAGGCTGAAGCTCGAGTGCTTGTCATGCCTTGTTTACTTGTGCTTTATAAGTACACTAAGGTTCCATGCTCAGGATAATATGGAACATTTTCGGGACTAATATGGTCTCTCCTAGGTTGAACTTTGTCTGCTATCTGAAGTTATAGAACACAGGGCTAATCCAAAGTACCTTGGCTATCTTGTTTTATTTCAACTTATGCCTCCTAGTATCTTTATGTTAGATTTCTGGTCCTTTACACTAACTCATTGTTTGCTGGTCTTTCCAGTCTTTTCACTCCAAACATGGGAAGGCTTATCTCTTTGACAAGGCGTAAGTGTCCTCATCTTTAGTGCCCTTAAGCACTTGATTCAAATTATGGACCTGATTTGCGATGAGCTGCCACTGGGCTGTGGGATAGATCTGGTCAACTGTTGAAATTGGAGCTATTGATGCATGAGTACTTGCTTATACATTTCCATGATTCTTAAGGACTGGAGTGCCAGTATGTCTGTCTGCTCATAAAACTTGATATTATCTTCCACTTCTAAACTAGCATTTTGCTCATTGTTTTCTGTATATCAGTTACCCTTTCCTCTCTTCTCTTGTAATAGCCGAATATATTTCAGTATCATTACAGGATATGTTTGATTTTGAGGTGCACTGGGGCTTCTTCTTTTTTTCTGAAATGTATGAATGCACGTTTCCCACTTTGGTTGTGTTTATGGCTCAATTCCTTGCAAGAACAATCATATCATGCCTGATGCCTCAAAATTGTAATTCAGATTATCCTGGCAATCATGACAACATACTTTCCATTGCTTAACAGTGTGAATGTGACCATTGGCGAGAAAGAAGAGCGGATGATGATGACTGGGATGCACACTGTGGTTGACATATTCTGTGTGGGTTGTGGCTCGCTTGTTGGGTGGAAATATGTGAGTTCATGAGCACTCATTTGTGCAATTTATTGTTTCTCTATACTATTGCTTATATCTTTTCGTTAAATGTCAGGAATCTGCTTTTGAAAAGAGCCAAAAGTACAAGGAAGGAAAATATATCCTTGAAAGGTATCGAGTTAGTTCTGTGGTTATATATTAACGTTTGTATTTAGTACTTAAAGTGTTTGCTGTTTCTTGCTTGATTAGGTTTAAGGTGTTGGGTCCTGATGGAAGTCCCTATGTCTTCAGCCAAGATGGTCAGTTTTTGGAAAGTGATACAGATGATGGTTGATTAACTTGCAAGCTTTTCTAGTTAGCATCCTGACATCTTAAAGATGACTCCTAAATATCATCATAGCATCTTGAAAAATCAATTAGACTATATTCAACCGTACATATTCTGCCTTCTTTTACTGCAGTTTTGCGTCTAGTGCTCAATGTAACCAGCAGACGGTAAATCATTGTTCTCAATTTTTTCCATTTCTAGTTGAATTTGTAATTGAAAAATTGATGGTTGCTATAGCAGTCTTTGCAACTGCCCAATACCATTGAAAGTTTCTATTGGTGGGAAAGCCTGCTTAGAAAGGCCAGTTATACCAAAAAAATCAGCTCAGCATTCTCTTATATTTTTGTGAAAGAATACTGCACAGATTGATTTACTTGTCTTTTGCATGAAATTGAGAGCTAATTTCTATTTTTTTCCCTCTAATCTTGCAATTTTTTTAAATAAATAATGAGACCAATTGTTGTACACTGATTCTTAATTTTTTATTTTTTATTTTTTTGTTTTGAAAAAACAACTCTTTTCTATTTATCATTTTTACTTGCATTACTTTGCTGGTGCGTTTACCCTGGAGTTTGTTAATGACGATCCTGCAGTTCCTTACTTTGGAAAGAGGAATGTCATTTTCTTTCTATAGGGTTTGTTTGGATTGTAAGTTATTTGGAATATTTTTACTGTAACACTTTTTGTGATGTGATGTATGTGAGATAAAAAGGTAATTGGGAAGATAAAAAGGTGTATTGGAAATTATAATGATAATAAGCAAATAAAATTGAGAAAATAATGCTCAATCCAAACAAACCCAAGTGCGGAGATCTCAACCGTGACTGTTCTTGTTGGACCTCTCCCCTTGGTGTTTTCAAAGAATCAGTCATGCATGAAGAAAATACTAGGTTTCACTATCATCATGTCATTTAATTGTTGGAAATAATTGTGACAGGATGCATTAGATTTTCACTAGTTGTATTTTACTATTTAAATGTTGAAAAATCGAATATTGATGGTACCAAATACCTGAACTTTTCCAATTTTCATCCTAAGGTCTACATACTTGAATTATTTGTTGAGTACTTTTTTTTTATAATAAAACATATTTCATTCAAGGATTACTGGAAATCGTCCAGCACAATTGAGATACATTGTTATCCTGATGGCAGATAAACATGCACTAAAATTATAGATTTGCAATTTAACAAATACATAAGATTTGAGAAATTAAGAATAGATCTAAAAAGTACCATAAATTTGAAAAACATTTCATCATAGAATAAGTCGTTGCAGCTCTCTTTGTGCATGCTGTAATCGTCAGATCTGCTAATCAACAGTTGTAAGGTCTAATAAAGATGGTGAGATCTGCCGAGATTGATCCAAATCTGAAATATTTCCTCAGATCTGTTATCCAACTGGTTCAAGCTCAATATTGAAAGTGAGATCTGATGAGAAGACTGAAGAAATTGTAGATCTAACATATAGATCTAAAAAAATTTCAAGATCTGGAAAAGTAAAGAAACAAAACTAAATAAAACTCTTATTAAGATAGTTTAGGAGAGACTAAAACTCTCACTAGAAGAGACTTTATTGAATGAAAGGAAGAACAAAAGACAAAGGAAGAGGAAGGGAGACCTTGGCTTAAGGCCAAGATCTCCTTCCTATGGAGGAGGAAGGGTAGAGAAGGAAACCTAGAGAGAAGGAAGAGAATCCCTCTTTTGCAAAGATGGGACTTAGACAGCAGGTTAGCACTATTTGTTGAGTACTTTTAATTGATTCATGATGGGCATGATGGGCACTCTTTAGTTTACTTGTCACAAATTAGCATGAGTAGCATCAGTTGATTCAAAGTATTTGGCATAGTAAATCAGAAAAGCCCCTTCACGGTAGGGTGGCGGGCGTTGCTTTATTGCTATGGCCAAATCTCAATGTCCAGGTCTCAATCTATGTCTAAGGTGGTCGTTTGTTTCAATAATTTATTGACATGTAATCACCAATCAACAGTGATTGAAAGACGAATTTCATTTAATAATCAAATCGAATTTGGTTTGATAAGAGTTTCAAATTTGATTTGTTAGTTAAATCATATCAAACTTGATCAAATCAAATTTAAACAATAATTTGTGTTTGATAAACTTTTAAGTTTCATTTCAGCTCAACTCGATTAGTATACAAATAAAATTTACATGTAAAAAGTTCAATCTACTAGACATAGATTTGAATTCGACTCGATAAAAGTTTGTTTGAGTTCAAATCAAGAAGGAAACAAGTCAAGTTTGTCAAAATAATTAAACAAGTTTGAAAATTAGAGTGTTCAATATGTTTAGATTTGTTTACATCCCTATCAATTACAGTAACTCCGTGAAGGGGAATTTGGAGCAGTGGAAGACTCTTAAGGAGTAGCTTTCATGGAATATCAGAACTTCGTCGTCATGGTTGCTGCTGCAGCAATCTGCTTGCTTCCTGATTTTCATATGCTTTGCTCGCGTACGGGGTTTTTTTTGGCGTCTTTTTATTTATAGTTAATTTATAGAAATATGAATAATTTAAATACAAAAATTAACAACAATCCTACGTATTCATTCATATTAACTTTTAAAAAATTAATGTATCTTAAACGATCAATTATTTACTAATTTTTAAAAATTTGTTTACAAACTTTCACTATTACATAATAGTGTACATCAAAAAACTGTACCACATATCCAAAACTTGGTAAATAATCCCCTTTCTATAAATATTCTTTTAGATAATTAAAATTTTTATAATGAGCATCAACCATGAACTATATATTAATATTTAATTAAATAGAAAAAATCCAACAATCTATTTTTCTTCATAAACAAATATTCAGTTTTCAACAATATTGGTAACTCTATCTGTGTAACAATAAATTCTCTTTTTTACATTAAGTTGCAACTCATATGGATAAAAAAATGATGTTGTTAGGAGACAGAGCGGATGCATAAGAACAAACAATATTATTTTTGTGTTCTTAAAAACGCTAAATGAAGGTCTGAATGATATTTGACGAGATCCTTCCCGAATTGATGTTTAGTTGAAAATAAGGTCACGTATTTGAATTTCGGGAATGGTATATCCTCTGCCAAAAATGAACTTTACAATCTTAATTTTAGAATTTTATGTCCTCTTCAATTCATGATCTTAAAATGTTATATCCTATACAATTCATGATCCAAGTAAATCACTCATGCTCTTGCAAATTGGAGGAACATAAGAAAAAAAATCAAAAATTAACTTTTTACATTAAAAAATAATATGAGACAAATTTATAAGAGTACAAATTTTAGTTTTCTCGTGTGAACATGAACTCAAACTACAAAAGATACATACAGAAGATGACCACTCGACAAAATGAAATTTTGCTTGCATAACACTACAAAATGTTAAAACAAACAAAGTCATCGAATGCATAGAAATTTTTTTTTTTTTTTATCAAATTCAACTTCCTTTAATCTTCCTTCTTTATGTTTCCTCACATTTATACTAAAATAAGGAAAAAATTGGATGCGTTAAGACAATATAACATTCTCAAAATTTCACAGAATATGTGAAATTATAACAAATAAATTGGTCAAATAGGTGCTAAAGTAAACTATAATAGCTACGAAATACCAAATCACCAATGATATATACATGTATAAATTCTAGAATTAACATACACAAATTTCAACAAGTGAACACAAAGATGGAAAGTTGATATCTTCTCATTGAGGTACGATTTCAACTGAGAAAGGCCTGTTGTTAAGTATATTTAAAAGGAACTATGAGAAATTTTAGTTGATAGAGATGAGGTTTTAAATTTTGTATTTTATAAGATAACAACAATGAGCGAAGAGATGATGAACAATTTGAATATCAATAATAATTTGAATACTAATCAACGGCATGGTGGTAAAAGGGAGTAATTTATAGGATATGTAAAATTTCAATAATTGTGATTTGAAAAAGATTTTACGATAGTTCTATTTGTAATAATTCAATAGAAAGCAGATACTACAGAGATATCATTAGTTGTTTTTTAAAGTTATTTTAAAATTAGAGATAATTTTTAAACATATAATATAATCCAAATATGATTCAATATGGATAAAACTCAAGTGGCGCATAACCTGCAATTCTCTTTAATTAGGCATGCCACATAAAAATGAAAAACAACTCTAATTAAAATAATTACTTATATATATATACACACACACACTACTGGATTAGTTTTTTGTATGTGTAACAAGAAGGTGATTGGAAATGTATTAGGAGTTTTAATAGCATATTTTAAAAACAGTTTTACCTATATATTTGTTCCTTCTTTTAGAGATTCAAATATGTCTACGGATTTTTTAGCAAAATTAGGGTGTGGTTTTTCTCGAAGTTTTATAAATGCAAATTTTAAAGTAAAGCTGTAAGTCTCCTTCTTGTGCTTTTGGTAAGGCTCTACCAACCCCCTACTCTAAAAAGGTGGATTTATTAATTTATTAATGTTTTTTTTTGAAAAAAAAAAGTTCCATCTGAATAGGGCTACCAAATAGGTATAAATATAAAACCATACGAGTCACAGGTGCAATTCCAAATCTTTTTTTCCTCTTAAATTTAGCCGAGAGGAAACATTGTTAATATTTACACCAGAACTAGCACAATTCAAAAGTTTTATGGTCACCAGAATTTGACATAGCAAGAGAAACTCATGCAACTCGTGTATTTATTATCCTCTGACCAATCAGTGTAAGGCCCCGTTTGGGATTTGAAGTTGCGGTACTTTTGGTTAAAAAGTATTTTTAGATGCTGAAAGTACTTTTAAAGTGTTTGATGAACATTATCTCACAAAATTAGGAGTACAGCGTTTGGCATTAAAAGCACTTTTAGCAAAAACTCAAATTTGATACTTTTAGAGTAACTTTTGTGATTTAAAAAATAAAACATCAAATTTAATCATCTTATCCTATATTATGAACTAAATAAAGAGATAAACAGTTTTAAAAATTTTTAAATTACACATTATTTAATACAATAAATACTTATTAAATTATGTCTCCAAACAATATATTTAAAAGTACTTAAATAGTTGATAAGTACTTTTATTAAAAGTTCTATTAAAAAAGTACTTTTCAATAAATTACCGTAACCTCAAACGAATCCTAAATGTTCATTTGAGAAAATCCCTTCTGGGGAGATAAGTGCACATTTGTCTAGCCAGACCTGGTTGGTGTAACCAACTACTGATCTTTGGCTCAGTAGCTACAAAAAAAGGACTAAATCCCTCTTTGAATATATTAGATTAAAAAAATGCTATCGTTGTAACAAAAAAAAAAAAGACGTGGTTGGTGTAACCTTTGTTTGCATTAACTTATAATTTAGAACTTCAAAGTTGTTAAAAACGTTTTAGAAGTTCATAATTGTTAAAAACGTTTTCAAGGAAATGTATGAATTCCATTAGTGGTGCATATATGTTGTTACATTAATCCTCGCAAATTATACAAATCCTAATTATGAAAATACATGGAAGAATTACATAAATTCAATTACTTTTGAACTGAAGTCATTAAGCAGTATAGGGGCAAAGACGATTGTTTGTAAAGTCAAATCCTATACTTCTTATCCCAACTTAAAATGTAAAGTCTAAATTATACCGCATAATTTTTAAATAATTGACACGTATGAGTTGCTCTGAATGGTAGGGAATTATTACATCTCTATTATAACAATATATAAGTGTCAGTGATGAATCATAACTTATTTAGAACAGTATACATTGTTCGAAGGATTATAGTTACAATTGTAACCTTTTTACCCCTCTCCCTCATTTGACCATGAAAAGGTTCTTGATTCCTTTCTTAAATCTTTGCTTTTCCATTTAGAGCCTCTCTGATGAACTTTAAATAAAATGGGGTAAGTAAAAAAGAAACTATTTGGGTAGATTCAATTTATAAATCAGGCGCTTCAAGTAATTGTACTATTTGTAGCGTTATTTGTACCTTCTAAAAATAATATAAACATCAACCATGTTAGTTTATAGCCTGCCAAAGTATTTCCCACTAAACAAAAAACAAAACCAGTTAAAAAAAAAAGACTGGTTTTTTTTTTTGAGCGATTAGGAACTGTAACCAAGATTAGCCAAAAGAGAAGTTCAAATTATGTGGTGTACATCATTTTTAACTTTAACGTTATGTGCAAGGCATACAAAAAAAATTATTCTAAATTTATATTATATTTAAAGTGATTTATGCAGCAAATTACTCGAGTAGCCAATGAACTTTTTGAATAGTAATATTACCCATCAAACTATTAAAACTATAAATTTTGAACCATTTCGTTTGACTTCACCGTAACTTTACCAAATCTAATTATTAATAGTATGTCTCATAAAGCATGTGAATCCTTAAATTTGGCAGAATTAATGGTAGAATAAGACAGAATAACCCAAAATTTACAATTTTTTAGTTTAGTGGATAAAACATACTATTAATAATTGAGCGGATAAAACTTGATCATTCAAAAAATTTAATGGCTATCCAAGTAATTTGCTAGTGATTTAGGTGACTGAACAAAAGAACATGTATTTTATTCAAACCAATAAAATTATCTGAGAACAGTTTAATTGACAACCGTTTCATATCCCATTGCTGTTTTGCGAGTTTCAACGCCGAACCCTGGGCCCGGCTATTATACCGTTATGATTTCAAATAACGACTTCACGCAGTAAAGCATGCTGCCATTAGAATTTAAGAGAAACATGCTGATGGGACCTACGTCAACTATTGAATCACACGGTCTACGAGGCCCACCAGAATATGGGCCCAAAGCGCCTGAGTCGCCGAAGTAATAATGGCCCTCAGATGAAGTTTTGGTGTACATCCCCAGGAAAAAAAAACAGCCCATGTTAACTCTGCATATCCGGGCATCTTTTAAAAGCCAAGTTTGAATTCTTGAAACTTGACAAAAATATGCGTATGATGTTCAGGTGGAAGTCTCAGATTGATTGAAACCTTAAAATAAGATAAAGGATAAAGAAATGGACAGACAAAAGTGGACAAATGTGGCAATAATGCCAACAACCTTGGGTTTGAACTAATGTCTTTGCAACCATATTTGTTAAACATTAGATCCAATGGACCTTTCCAGAAAAAAAAAAAAAGATCCAATGGAAATTCCTTCAAAATATTTATTTTAGCTCCTGACAATAATTATTTGTTCTTTTTTAAAACAGAATAAAAGAAATTCAAAGGGGAGTTGTTGAAGGGAAATTTAAAATTCAAATTAATATATGAATGTATATGTGGAGAGTTCTACAATATCTTTTGGATACGATACTAATAAGTATTAATTCACCGTTGAATGTGTGAAAAGAAAAAGAGATATAAACTTTTAGATGTTTTAAAAATTTAAATTATTGAATAATGTGATAAGAGTTTATTGAATTTATAATCAGGGTATGATATCCAAAAGGGACGGTAGAATTTTCCTATCTTTTGTATCTTTATAACTACTACATTTTATAAAATTTAACCTAATCTATATATTTTTTTGAAACGACAGCCCTTTTTTTTATATAGTTTAAGTGGGAGTGTTCGAATCCGAAACCTCTCACTTACACTATTTTCTCTCGAATTACCTAACACATCCCTCCCTGAGCCTTAACATTTGTTTGTGCACAAAACCTAAAGAATTAAGACTAGCATATCACCTTTTATAAGATTTATTACATAATTAGAATATTGTGAACCTTGAGTATAATTTGAACTTGGCAAGTTTGTAAATGTACATTCCTTAGGGGTGTTCAAACGCTCAAACTGAAGACTAATTTATCGTCATTTATAAGGTTTATTACACAAGTAGAAAAACATTAATGGAATGACGATAAAAAACAGAACTGGAATGTCGATAAAGTACAAAAGACAAATGCTGTCTCCTTAAAAAAGAAATTTTCAGAGGGATAATTTAGATTTAACCTAATCATCTAGACTTTTGAAAATGATGTTGTACCATAAGCTATCTCAGATATCATCAATAACGTTAACCATACAAGGTCCTTATCAAAACCTCACCTACGAGAAATTTTTCTCCTCTGTTGCAAATGGACAATTCAAAAGCCAAAGAGCATAAAGATGGTGCTATGTTGAGTCAACATTTCTTTTTCTGTAATTTGGTTGGCTACGTAAAGTTATTGTAATATTGTGTTTAGATAGGAGATTATTTGGAATAATAACGTAACACTTTTTGTAATGTGACATATATAAAATAAAAAAATTGTTGACAATTGTGTTTATAATAAAGTTGAATAATATGAAAAATGCTACAGTCTCTTTTGGATATGATATCCATGATTTTAATCCACATATATCTTACCATATCATTTTGTGATTTAAACTTTTGAAATAATTTAAGGGTCGATAGCTCTTATTCTGTATTTAATAGTAAATTTAATTTCATCGGTACCGTATCAAAAGGGATTGTAGAAGTCCCTGAAAAATATTAATTTTTTGCCTGACTTGGCTTCTTTGCAATTTTGTTTGGCCCATTAATTTTGAAAACCAAAAAAAAAATGTTTGAAAAATTTTAAATGAAAGGACATTGGAGATTGTCATTGAAAATTGCAAAAAGGCCTTGATGCATATTGCCCCCCTTTACAGTCAACTTTGAATCTTTCTTTGTTTTCTGGGACTATATAAAATAACAAAAGCAGGTAAAAGTTAATTAAATGATTGCTGCATGCAAGATTCAGTCAAACTAATAAACTGAAAAGGCATTCGCTAATTACTAAAAAGGCCAAAAGAGAGATGGCATTTTCGTGGATCTTACTCACTTTCGGGGATAAATCCACCACTAAAATACTAAAACATGGATTTGAAATCCTCTGATTTTTTCTTTATTTTTTCGATTATACTAATAATATTATGGGTTGTCTAACAATGCCTATTGGACACTCGTTAAGATATATTTCACGCGTCATATTTTTTAACAATTTAAGATTAATTAAATAAAATAAAAAATATAATATAGGAAAAATAAAATTAAATAAAAAAGTATATAAATAAAAGAAATGATAATAATTGTTAATATGTGTAAATATATAGTAGGTTAGATGAATTATAGGAGTGTCTAATGAGCACTCGTTAGAAAAACCTTAATATTATATCAAATCTTGTAAGAATTGTATAAATATGAGACAAAATCAGACAAAATTCAACTGAACTTATACGCTCTTGATTTAGGATCCGAGACCTCTGCGGTTGAGTTCTGTCCAATTCAATCTAATTAATAAAATGTTCTGTTTGATATAATTTTTATAACATTTTGTATAAACTTATACAATTTTGATGTGATTGTAAAATTTATAAGCTCATACAAAATTATACTAAAACTGTATAAATTTATAATTTACACCAAATATTTTAAGAATTAAAACAACCAGACAGGGTATTGACTAAATGATCCTCCTTGGGTCCTGCTTGCTCAGTTGCTTGTCTTTGTCAAAGGAATCAAACAAGGTCCAAATTCTTGAGCTTCCCTCCTCGTTTCCTCCACAATTCTCGCTCACCAATTTCTCGGGACTGAGTTTACTGTCTCTCAAACATAATCGTAGTTTACTAAACTAATCTCATTAAAATAAGAACCGATCTCACTTCCCCATCTTCCATTATCTGCCTTTCTCTCTCTGCGCAAACTCTTTCTGTTTCTGTAGAACAAGTAAAAAATGGCTGTAAGTACTCGATTTTTCTGCAGTTATGCACTTGTTTCAACGTTTGGAAGATTTCCCAGTTTAGTTTTGAAGTACAACTGTAGAATTATACATGCCCAGATAAAGAAGATTGAGTAATAGCAATGTGGTTCTTGATGTTTTATAGTACAGCTCTACAATATGTTTGATGAAAGCCCCTGAAAGATGCTAATCTTCTGGCTTGATTCTTTTGCAAGCGATTGATTGAATCATAAAGATGGAAACCTTTGTTTTCTGTTTATGAGTAGGTGTTCTTGTCTAGATCCATTAAACATTTTTTTTTGGTGTGGGGGGTAAAGAGATCCTGTTTTGGATTAATCATATGCAGATTTTGGTATTGGGAAGAAGTTGGTTTTTGACTTTTTTCTTTTGGATTGATTATGTTTTCAACGGCTGGATTTGTTAATTTACCAAGATACTGGGTTTTGATTCAATTAGCATGTAAAGGGTCACCAATTTATCAGTTTGTTTACTGAGTTTGAAAATGCAGGCGTCTGTACAATGTAGGCCACAAGATAGAAGTCTTGGGATGGTGATGAAGGAGATAGAGGGGGATCTTGCTACGTTCCTTGAGATGCGGAAGCGGGAAAAGGAGAGGAATGGTCTTCTTCTCATTGAGAATAATGATGGATTTGATCATTCAGCAGGTTAACTGATCTTTGGTTTTTATGTCCTTTTAGCTCAATTTACCTTTTTATTCCATGGACATCACGTTGGCAGCTTATTATTTGTATTATTATTATTATTACTATTATTATTTTATAAGTATCCTGTTTGTTGATTTTCGTGTTGATGTAATATCTGGAGTTGTTATTAAGAATTAGTAGTCTTTGAATCTGCACTGATGGATTGGTTTTTTCGTGGGTGCAGCATCAAATCCTGATAATTCAGTCGTATCAGATGCAATTTTCATAGAGACTACACAAACAACTCCTGCTGATAATTTTTTCGCTGCTGTGAGCGATAAAAGTGATTATGATTGGTACTTTGATTCAACTGACGTGATGCCCTGAATTTAGAGCATCTTATTTTGATTTATGTGTATGACTGAGCTTTGTCAATTCCAAATGACAGAGGGTTAAGAATAATTTTATAGGATAATTTGTTTGATTAAGTTTCACGTTCTTGCTGTACAACATAGTTTGAGAGGGGAAAATCATCTTACCTGAATCTATAATTAGCGTAGGTAAAGATGTTTCCCAGTTGTCTGGGTATTCTGTAACATTAATGATGTTAGGTTGTAGTGATATTTAGGCGTTCTCATGTATGCTGGGGAAAACTTTTCACCTCAATTGACAAAAAATGTCTGCTGGAAAATTAAATGTTTTAGTCTACCAGACTGCACCCTGCACTGCTGCTTTTCAAACTTTCACATTTTCATTCATTGCTTGACAAGAACTGCTCTACTCATAGCAAGTGGGAAGTTTTATACTTTTCTGTCCATGTATTAAATCTGCCAATATATATCTAACTTTCCTCCATGAGGTTCTTCTCCTGACTGTATGTATCATAATTATAATTATCATACTCATCATTCATGATCCTTACATTCTTTTCCGGCTGAACATGGTTTATTCTGTCCACTGCTGTTGCATTATACTGCTCCCCATTGGAAGTGTTGTATTCCCTAGAATTACAAACTAAATGCTTTCCTTTTCTTAATTTATATGACAAGTAACAATTAATAGCCAATAGTGTCTAGAAATAATAAAAGCATCTAGAAATAATAATCACCAAGTATAGGACTATGGATTTATTTCTAAGGTTCTTTATCTTGATTATAAGCTTTCAAAACTTTTGTGGACAAGTGAATTTTGCAACCTTTGTACTTCACAATCAAGGGAAAATTGGATATGATGTTTTCCGAGTTGTTGAGAAAGATAACTTCAGATTGGTCTGATATGACACTAAAGAAATAGGAAAATATTCGAAGAAATATATCTTGTTTCTCTGTTTCTTTTACCAGCTGAACATGGTTTATTCTGTCCACTGCTGTTGCATTCTACTGGCCCCCCCCCCCAATTTGAAGATGTTGTATTCTGTAGGAACTATGAACTAAATGCTTTCCTTTTTTGGATTTATATGGAAAGTGACAAATAATAGCCAGTAGCTTTTAGAAATAATAATCACCAAGTATAGGACTACAGATTCATTTCTAAGGTTCTAAATCTTGAATTTGGGCTTTCAAAGCTCTTGTGGATGAGTGAGTTTCGCAACCTTCGGACTTCACAATAAAGGGAAATTTGGATATGATATTTTCCAAGTCTTGAGAAGGATAAGTTCAGATTGATTTGATATGATGCACTAAAGAAAACAGGAAAATGGTTGAAGAAATATATCTTGCTTCTCTCTTTTGTTTATTTCCTCCATCTGAATTTACCAATCTCTTCCCCAGGCTTGTTGCATCACCTGATACTCCTTCCTTACCTTTGCCGGAGCTGGAGGTACAAAATGCTGACAGTCAGACTTCAATTACAGAGGCTCTAAGTACCGCTGAAATATTCAAGGCAAGCATGTCTAACCTCCATTTCCCCCCACCTCCCCCAAAAAAAATTTTTTTTTAAGCTTTTATTTTTTCCATTTTCATTAGTGTTTCCTTTATTAGTTGCTTTTTAATATGTTCCTATGGTTGGCTTTGAGTTTGACTTGCAAAACCAAGTTTCAATATTATAGATTTCTTGATCCCTGCAGCCAGAAAACCTACCTGATGAACCTTCTTCAGCAAACACCACATCTGCTCAACTGATTACATCAACTAGTAAACACTCCTCTGCTTCAAGAAATAAAAGGTCTTCATTATCAGAGGGGCAAAAACCAACTGCTTCTAGATCTGCAACTCCAACTAGGAAGTCAGGCTTACTTTCAGCATCAAAACCCTCGAGATCATCCACACCCACTTCAAGAGGCGTTGCTGCTTCTGCAAAGCCTGTGGTTCCTATAGTGAGATCCTCAACTCCTACAAGAGCTACTGCTCGCTCTTCCACACCAACTTTGAGCTTAAGATCTGCGTCTAAGTCAGAATCGAGGTCTGCAAGACCTACGTGTAAAGCTTCAACTCCATCAAGTGCAACTAGTATGTCTGCTGCTGGTCGGTCTTCTTCAGTGACAAAGACAGTTCCAACAACGGTAAAAAGTTCAGAAACATCATGTGGTACTACTCCTCCAGTCAAGTCTCGGCCTAAGAAGACAGCTGAGAAGGCTGTTTTTTCATCTAATGCCCCTCCAAATTTGAGAATGGCAGTGCCTAAAAGGCCTTCTTCCGCATCCAGAGGAAGACTGACTGCATCTAGTTGCCTATTGTCTTCGAGCGACTCTATCGCTGGGAGACCGAGACAGAAGTCATGTTCTCCTTCACGTGGGCGAGTCAATGATGGTGCTTTTAACCATGAAATCACTATATTTTCTAAGAGTCGAGGATACTCCAACTGTAATGACAGTGTGAATCCAGTTTTGATTGGTACCAAGATGGTTGAAAGAGTAGTGAACATGCGGAAGCTAGCTCCTCCTAAACATAATAACTATGAATCCCAGGATAACTCCTCAGGGAAGTCTTCTTTGTCCATTGACAACTCAGGCTTCGGAAGGTCACTGTCAAAAAAGTCATTAGACATGGCTATACGGCATATGGTAAGTCCTGTAGACTGCAATTTGCACATCTTGTTTTGCATTATCTTAAAAGGTAGCCATTTGCAGATAGCTAGAGAATTACTACACCAATATGCATCTACAAAAAATACATATGGTGCTAAAGAATAGTTGTATGGAAGTGGTATCTTTGAAATAAAAATATCTAAGGCTGAACAACTGCTGTCTAATCGACTGAAGAATGATAGGGAAAATGTTTGATGTCAACTTTCATGGATTTGAGGACTTTTATGAGCCCATAAGTCCTGCATATTGTGGCCTCACACAATTCCTTTTGGCAGGATATACGAGGCATATCCCGTAATCTAAAGACAATAGTAACAAGTCTTCCAGCTTCTAAATCTGGCTCAACAAAAAGCAGGACCACCAGTCTTTCAGACTCTCCTCTTGCCACATGCAGCACTGCTAGTTCCGAGCCCAGTGTTAACAATGTTGCCAATGTGTTGGATGGTAGTGATATTGATGTTAATGATATTGGCTGTGAAAGGGAGTCCTTGCCCCCTACCAGTTAGTGGAATTAGCAACCTGAGGCAGTTGAGGATGTGTTTACAGCTGCTCCAGACTCAGTATCTTCCCTCCATCATTTAGTGGGATTAGCAACCAGGTGCAGTTAAGGATGTATTTACTGGGTATTTCAACATTAGATCATTTATATTCAACCCTTCTTCAGGTGTTGGTGATTTTCCCTATAATATAGACTCCTTGGGATATTCCATGCGGATATATTTTTTTGGATCCTTTGCAACATCATGGGAAATTGTATACTATCTATAGCTCTAAATTTTGACTAGATGTATGAATAGTCTCTGTAATTATAATGGAGGTGCCGATGTTCAAATAGCTTCAGGTTCTGTTCTTTGATTCTAATTGTGCTCCTTGTCATATCCATGGCCTGGTACCTGATTTCATTGGGGCTCTTTTAACATGGATTGATCCTGTTGATTTCCAAATGCCAAGTATGCATTGCTTCTGATTCTTGTTAACATTATAACATACATCAATAGTTAGGTTAAATGCAGGAATACGATTGACATCACAAATGTGAACTACATTTTGTGATGACTAATGAGACGTAGCAATGCAGTTCAAATCGAAAATCTGAAAGTGATGCATCTAATCAGAATTTAAAATTCTCCCTTAAGTCTGGGAATCTGAACCTCAAGCACGTGCAATATGAAGGCAAAAAGAGATTGCGAGAGGTGAAATTGGACTTATATCAAATCTATTCTGCGTTTATGACTAGAAAATCATAGTCAAACTCATCTTCTGGATCGCCGGCAAAGATGCGTTACCTGTTGTTACTTTTGTAACGATGGGATGGTAGAAATATTCCTTCGTATCAGAAATCTTTTTACTTCACATCAGGGGGTTGAAGTGTACCTGTCTTCCTGGATGTTACAATTATATGAATGCAAAAGTGTCTCATCTCAAGGAAGAGTGAATGAAACTTGGGGCGCTTTAGCTGCAATCACCTTTTCATGGTGTCTGGGATTTTCATTAGTGTTTCTTGAGGAGTCTGGACTCAAAGGGTTGCTCTGATTGCAACAAGTGGCCAGAAATATAAGCCATAATAGTGGTATTAATCTGGCTGATGATCTCGGAAAATGTTTAGCCATTTCAATTGTGCATGGTTGTAAAAGAAGGATCCCTACAAGGCTATTATTGATAAATTATTACAACTCTTGCTAGTTGGAAAGGTAGAACTCTATCTTTCGTAGAGAGAACTACTTTGATTTAAAGTATTACAGCTGCAATTCCTAACTATACTCTGCAAACTTCTTACTTGCCTAGCTCTGTTTGTGATGAGATTCATGGGTTGAACAAATTTTTTTTTTGGAGATTAGTTGATTCCAACTAAAAGGTTCACCTTGTGAGTTGGAATTCCAACAAAAATGTTTATTCAGCACTTGAACAACTTAAAGGATCCAACAAACCTTTAGAAGAATATTGTATAGGTGAACATTGTGACCAAGATAAAGACCCTTAAAAGTTGTTCGAGTGCTGAATAAAATTTGAGTATGGAATATGGATTACTTAGAATACTATGTTACTACCTATGTTTTCAGAACCAGACCGGATATCGACTCGGCCGAGGTCAGGGGTCAGGGGTCAATGGGTTCGACCGGGGGTCGATAGGGGTCGAACCGGATGACGTCATAAATAAAAATTATTTAAAAATTAAATTATTGTATATAAAATATCCAATAACATATTGATATTAATAAGGCATATTTATATATATTTGATGTTTCAAATATATTTAACAAGAAAATACAAAGAAATTAGAACAATCAAGTAACAATTTATATTATTTAATAAACATTAACAAGTTTAGAATTAAAATTATGGATTTAATTGAAAAATAATATCAAATTTTAGGACAATATTTATAAAGTATGAAATATTTGAGGTATATTAATAAGTTTTCACAATTTAGGGGGTCAAAACATAATATTAAAAAAGTTTGAACTTTTTTAACAAAATCTCCTGTTGGACCGGTTTTTCCGGTTCTGTACCGGTCAAACCCAGTTTTTGACCGGAGTTGACCGGGTTTTAAATCTCCCGGTTCTGATGACCAACTCGGACCGGCCGGTCCGGTCCGAGTTTGAAAACACAGGTTACTACTACTGATGTTTGCCGATTGCAAATCTTCGGCTGATAAATTCGTTTGGGGTCCAAGAAGCTTAGGTAAGTCTCCTCAAAATCTGCCTATCAAAATGGTTTGCAAGGAAAAAAGCACACGCCAGGAATAGGAAATGGATTTGGAACTTGCAGCTACACCAAAAAGATTAAAAAGGCCTTCTTTGGACAATGAAGCATGGAAAATTTCTCACATACCATGTGAGAATGATAAGGAAACTTTTTCCTGATGCATCCTGTGAACGTTATAATCAAAGTAAAGAAAATTTTGTGGCACTTATTCTGTGGCTGCTCAAAGGCCAAAGACATATGGGGATTGGGAAATTTTGTTTGGCGGGTAATATGAAGTAAAACACGAATGGAAAACTCGGCTCCAGCTGGTTTTGGTGGAATATTTAGGGATGATCAAGGCAAATGGTTAGCTAGATTTCATGGGAAGATTGGATCAACCACGAGCTGAATTGCGGAACTATGGACTCAAAGCTGGTCTTCAAATTGCTCGGGATTAGAAGTTTCCTTCAGTTGCTTCTTGAGTCCACTGATTCTTTCCCCAATTTGAGGTGGGTTTTGATTGCTTATTTATTGGATCAAATCCTTTAACATTTTACCCCCTGTTTGGTTGGGGGTTTTGGCCCCCTCAATGGGATTTAAAGGGTAATGAAACCGTTACATGATGTTTGGTTCACTTTTATGGATTTAGTCATTACCCACTTTTGGGTCTTCTAATCCCATTGATCCATTATAGAGTAGATTGGGTACTTTCATCCCAATCCCCGTTTGACCCACCGAAAATCCAAAAATCAAATCAAATCAAATCTACCTTGTATATAAGAAAGAACGGAGGTTTAGTGTTTTGTCTCTTCTCTCGTCACGTGGGTTCCTTAATATTTGACAATTGGCATGCTTCTAGCTCAAAAAGCCTTTTCTTTCTTTTAGCGTTGAACCCTTTCTTTCTCTCTATCAAACACTAGCACTCGTTCGGATCAACACATCAATTAATCAGACCCCAAATAGCTTCACGCCCTGTTTGGTCACGTCCTAGAATTATGCCCATTATGCCTGCAATGTGACCACCTCCTCGTCATCCTCAAAAGATGGTATCTCACTAATTCTTATCCTTATTCACCTGAAATTTGATCAGACATGAGTCGGATCAGGATTCAGATTTTTCTAGGACTACCCAATTCGAAACGCCTATCCTGAGCAAAAAGTTTGGATTTTTACATGATCTGGGAGATGGGTTTTGATGAAGATTAGTAAGTTCCTTTTGGTTTCTTTTTCTCATAAAGATTGAATGAAAGAATGTTTCTTTGCATGTTTTAGTGTGTGTCTTTTGGTGTAAAGGGAGAAAACAAATTTGTGGCCTTTGAAACGAGTAGGTGAACTACTCTTGCATAAACTTGCCTGTACCTTCCTCTTTTGTTTCAATGTCAAATCAACCCATTTTTGTTAGATTAGCATTTAATACCATGGAACAGGTAAACTAACATGTAAGTGATTAAAAGTAGAGCACTCTAGGAGCAACTGCAGTACATTATCAGTATTGCCACTCATCTAAAAACACTTTGTAACATTAATTTAAAGTATGAGACCAGGTCCCCAAAACTTTACCATTCACTACCACAAGTTAGTTGGTTTAGATGGTCAGCAAGCACCAAATAACAGTTAATTATAGTCCATCTATACAAGAGGAAAGGAAAAACGTAAGGGGAAGTGGGTGTATGACAATGTACCAGACTCATTTTTTTTAAGAAAAAGAGCTCATGGTCACAAATTGCATGTCACATAAAAGCTCTGTACTTGCCTCTTCTTTGCTAAGAGCTTAGGAGTCCTAGATCATGTTAAGAAATCAGGGGTTTGTTAATTATTTCTTGTTTTTTGGTTTTTTTTTTCCATCTTTCTATTGATGTTTGTTTTCCTGGTGCTTTGCTACTTTGATAATCTCTACTTTGTCCTAAGCACACAGCTTTGGCCGTTTGCTTTTGCCCATCAAAATCCACCTGTTTATTATGCCACAATCATCCAAAGGTCTTGTACTCTTTGGTGAAGAATGTCAAATGATAGTTTATTATGCTACAAACATAAATTTATTCTCTCTACCATAATATAGTAACAGATTTTATTTACATTAAATAGAGGAAAAAAACATTTCTATTCATTTCATTCGGTCATTATAGGGGGCCTAGGTTGTGCTTAGCACAACCGAGAACCTCCTAGTAAAACCCTTGGGTTTTCCTCCTCCTTTTCTTTTCTAAGAGAGAGCATCATTCTTCCCCTCCTTTCTCCAAAAATTTTTGTCTGGTATATGAGCCCCATCCACTCAATTTTTCAAACTCACCAAAGCTAGGTTCTTCCACTAGATGATTGAAACAACTATCTGGCAAGGAAAATGCAGAGATGAGATACACACAAAGGGATAGATTTTACCAGTGCTTAAAGTAGAGTTTGAAGAATCAAATCATCACAAGTTTGAGCAAAATAACCATGGATTAAGGAGAATCTTGATGTTGAAGATGTTTGATTTTGCATATCAGATGAATTAAAGATCTTGACATTTTTGTGAATTGTAGGTCTGATTTAATTCAACTTTTTTAATGGATTAATTTTTGTGGGTACTGTTGAGTTAGAGATGTGGAGTTGTAATTGGTAAACAAAAGATGTCCATAGGTTGCTGCTATGTTGCCAATGTGAAGTTTTAGAATTGTCCTTGAGTTGAGGAGGCAATGGTGCTGGAGTGGGCAAGAGATGAACAGTGAATGAAGGTACAGAAAATTTAGGGATTTTTTTAATTTTAGGAAAAAATCATCCCATTCCACAATGACTACCAAACATCAAATTTCACCAAAAGGAATCAACACAAACTCATTATCATTGAAGGGGTCTTTCATAGTGATTATCATTTCTATTCCTTAGTAGCAACCAAACGGGTGGTTAATCCTTCTCTCTAAATTCATGGAATAATGATATATATCACAACTTTACTCATCTCTGGTTTATCACCACCTGTGGAATAGTGATAACATTTTAATTATTTTATCCCTTTTTTATATAATTCGGAAAGAACTACACAATTGTTAGGAAATTGGTTTAATTTCTTTTATATAGGTTTCTTATTTTGTATGGAAGTAACTAGTTACTAATTGTTTTAGTTACTTGAAGTAAGAGTCAAGAAATTTTCTATTTGTATGAGTTTAGGAATTGAGAGTTATTTCCTAATTTGTATAAAATTAGAAATTAGAAATTATTTTCTATTATTGCTTGGGTGTTGGCCAAGTAATATACCTTATAAATAGGTGGAGATTAACATACTACAAAGTGACATATAAAGGGCAACACGTAACTTTATACATGGGGTGAGAAAGAGTTCTTGAAAGATGAGGTTCGGGTTCAAGTTATATTATTATATATGATTTTCCTATCATTGTGAAGCATTTTTTGTCTGTGGACATAAGTTCAATGATGGAACTGAATTACGTTAAATCTTGTGTGTCGTCTATCTTTCATACTTGTGATTTATTTATCATTAAATTATTGTATTCTTGATGTTTCAATTGTAGTTTATTCTGCGTTTGGGTCCCAACTACAACTTGTGGAGCCTATTTGAATTAAAGATACTTATGGAGTCTACTTGAATTCATGAAAAAAAAAAGTGGGATGATTGAGAGGAGTGACTAAATAAACATGAAACTAATTGACGTGATCTTATTCTCCAACTACATTGCACTCACTACATTGGTAATGATTGGGTTATCAACATAAATAACCCATTTTACTTAACAGCATCATCTTATCAGCTTATTTATATCTATCTATACTCTCTATATAAAAGTGAAGAGTTTAGGAGTGCAAGTAGTAAACAGAATTTTGTCTTACTTTTTGGAATACCTAAACTACTTTACTACCTTTCACAAAATAGTTGTAATATATTTTAATTATGATGAAGGAATGAATACCAATCATATTAACTAACTGTTACAGAAACTATCTACTACTAATATAACACAATGAAATAATTAAAATTCATCGTCAAGAGCAAATAAACTAACTATAAAAAACTTCCTAAAAATGAAAATTAATAATTAAATGACATAAAATGCACCAAAAAATTAGTCAAAAAGCTGAAAAGGACAATTCGAACAACACCAAAGAGAACATTCAAGTTCCATACTCCCTTGTAAAAGTACGAAGAGTCTAGGAGTATTTTTGTCTTACTTTTTGTAATACCTAAACTACCTTTTCACAAAGTAGTTGTAATGTATTTCGATAATAATGAAGGATTGAATACCAATCATGTTAACTAACCGCTACAGAAACTATTTATAACTGAAATAACACAATGAAATAATTAAAATTCATCATTAAGAACAACCAAACAAACTAAAAAAAAAACTTCCTAAAACTAAAAATTAGTAATTAAATGACATAAAATGCACAAAAAATTAGTCAACAAGCTAAAAAGGACAACTCAAACAACACCAAAGAGAACATTCAACTTCCCTTGGTACAAAGGAGGCTAGGTCACTTGTGTTTGAATTTTTTTGGTGAGATTATATTGAGTTCATTCAACAAGCAATTTGGAAGCCATTTCCAATGGAAGAGGAAAAGAAAAAGGCAAAAAAAGTTAGAATGAAAAATAATCTAACTCTTAACCATTTGAATATCATTTTGTGTGTAAAACTTGATTGTGGTCAATTCATATTTAAGTTAGCATCTAAAAATTATGGGTCAAATACAAAAAAGCCCCCTGTGGTAAATCTAATACACAAAAAAGCCCCCCGTGGTTTCAAAATATATAACACAACACCCCGTACTTGAACTAAATTGTAAAGGTGACGGAATCTGTTAAATTTAATGGAAATGATTTATTGGAACCTAAAAAAAATTTTTTATACCTAATTTTTAACAAATATACCTGTTCTACCCCTTAACCCTCAATTCTCTCTATCTACAGAATAAAACAAATGATTTTTTTGAGCTGTCTTTTGCTTAATTATATCAGGGCATTTTGGTCATTTTGTCTATTTCCGTTAAGTTTAACGGATTCCGTCAAGTTTACAATTTAGTTCAAAGTACGGGGTGTCATGTTGTATATTTTGAAATCAGGAAGGGCTTTTCTATATATTAGGTTTACCACAGGGGTTTTTTTTATTTTTTTACCCAAAAATTATCCACGAATTGTTCTTGGTAAATTAAGAAAACTTTAAGAAGCTATTCAAATGAACAATTGCTAAATCAAAATGCATTCAGAAATAACGGACCAAAATCATAGTTAGAAACTTTGGTGAATGATATGCATATGAAGATTGGTGTAAACTTTATGACAATAATCTCACATACATATAATACAAAATTCGGTGATTGTGGTTATCTCTAAATTTATTGCATGCTTATTATTTGCTTTCACTCACTCTTAGATACTATATTACTATTTTCACGGTTATAATATAGCAACATGCTACACATTTACTCACATGGATGAGACTACCTTATATTACTATTTTCACTATTATAATGTAGCAATGTACTATACACTTATTCATGTGAAGAATCAAATGAGTATTGTTTCCATATGATAGTGGTTACATAGTCCTAATCTTATCTCTTTCTTTGGTTTCATCATCATGTATACGTTATTATCACAACATATGACAATGTTTTCGTATGGTGAAAATCAAGAAAGAACCAAAATGGTACTTCCATAACTTGTGAATACTATATAATTAACAAAAAGCGGCAGATTCATTAGTGTATGCAAATCAGAAGAAGTTCAAGATTGCATCTCTAGCCAGAAGTGAATCATGTTTGATACCATCTCTGGAGGCTAAATCAACAAATTGTAACTCAATAGATTTTGCTTTGTATTTGGCACTCAAGATATACAATCTTTTGCTAGAATTAATTCCGTCTTTCTTACCATTCTTAAAGATTGAACCTAGAAATTGTAACTTTAAGAGATTTTGTTTTATATATGTTAGCAAGAATAGTATACCATAATTCGCCACTCTTTCTTTACATACATGTGTAAAATATACCTTATGATTGGCGAAAACAAAAAAAATATCGTGATGTTAACTATCAATATTTTATCAAATACTTCAGTATAAAACAAATATAAAAATTTGGAAAAACATAATCATGTACAAAGCACGTATGGTATTACTAGTAATTTCAAAAAGAACTTTCATCCAAGCAATTCCGCTCCATTTGCTAAACTACACAACTTCATTAGTGATAACTCTAATGAGATAAATACGCTCATTTGTATCTACAATAGCTCTCTACTAATTAGCTCTAAGTAACATCAATATTTGTATCAACAACACTATTTTCTTTATTTATTATAGATATGTTTTGTACTGTCATACATGTTTTGCCCTAACGTTCTATTCCACGAGGCATGCAATATACACCAATTCAGTAATTTGCTATTGTGAATGAAGAGTAAAATATCAATATTTCTCTCTAATTTTTCACTATAGTATACATAACAATGAGTGCAATATTCATTCTCATCAATAGAAGGAAACCACAAACCTTCACTATGAGGGAAGAATTCCTGGCTACCAAAGGAGCACAACTAAATACAATGTTTCACCAACAACCAATTATGCTGATAGATAGGCCAAAAGTTAATAGCCACCACGGTATAGTAAGCAATGAATTACTCTTCTAACAATTAACAGGATTATTGACAAGTATCTATTTTACCTAATAGTTTGTGTATATTTTAGTTTATTTATAGCTAATTTTGTGCTCTTAAGACAATGTGAATAACCATTTTGACAATATTTGATGTTCTTGAGTAACTTTGAGAAGACTTGTGAATTCGTCCCTTTTACTTGTTAAAGTTTGTCATTTTTGATAGAGATGAATGAGTAAGCACAATACGGGGTCGTTTACAAAAAGTTATCACCAGATTGGATGAGAGTATACTGGGCCAGATAGTAAATTTTGAATTAGATACCAAATTGGATACCTGTTAAAAGGTTTTACAAGAGAAAGGGTAATAAGCAGTATATGACGTTGGATTGAGGAAGTGAAGTCAGATAATCACATCAGATACTCGTCAGAGGATTTTTTGAAGAAGAGTATTTAGCAGTATACGATGCCGGATAGTGAAATTTGCTTTATATACCACATCGGATACTTAGGCGGGAAAAATCTACAACTTGCACAGCTTTTCATCCTTTTTTTTTTGCAACATCTATGATGTTTTGGCAGTTACTTTTTGGAACCAACGCATCAACTTTTGTCAACTTTATGTTATTCCATCTCAACTTTTTGACTCTTCAAGACAAAGTGGGTTCTTATGGAAGATTCAACAGAATTGGACATTATAAATAGAGGACCCTTTACTCTTAAGAAAGAGCTTTTAAAAGCTTTTAGTTTCTAGTTAGTTTTAAAGAGGGAGAGAGCTTTGGAGCAAAAGAGAGAAGGAAATGGGGTTGTATCTTGCCCTTTGAGGCAAGACACAAACCCACCACATTCATAACTTTTCTTATTTCTCTTATTTTGTAGGATTAGTTTAGGACTTCTGTTGTTCATCCACTCTTGTGGCTCAACAAGCAGGCCGATGGAAATAAAGATGGAGAGTTTCAAGAAGCTCTAGTGACAAGGGTTTTTCTTCTCTCCATCTCTTTATCTTTGTATTGGATTCTAAATTTTGTTAATGCAAGTTTTGGATATTATATTTGTAATGTTGTCTTAAAGTTTATGCTTTAGATATTTGGTTGAATTATCTATGATTGTTATGTGTTGATTTCTTAATTATTTTGAACTATTCTCTTAATTGAGTTATTTAGCACCTTTGCTCTCAAAATCATGATTAACTGGCCAATAATTGTGATAATCTCAAAGTGTTAGATTTGCAATGAAAATTGAAATTGACACTAGTTCATGGAAGTGTTAAACCTAGGGAGTACACTCATGAAAGTAGATGTGCACCTTTGTAATTTGTTTTGTAGTAATTTCACAGAAGTAAATGAATTTATAGTTGATTTCATAACCATGAAAGTAGGTATGGATTAGCTACAAATATGGTTGGTATACCAATGAAAGCAGGTGTCACGTATACAAGGAAATTACACCATGACTTAACTGAGGTTTTAGTACTCAATTAGTTGAGAAGTTGCACTAGCATGAATAGATAGTGATTCCATTACTCGAAAAGCTTTCATTTGTATTTTTTTTTCTATTAGTAGCTTAAATATGTTTATTTTAATTTGTTAATAATCTAAATAATAGAGAAATTTTAGTAGTGTTGATAGTTGTCTGTCTTTCCTATGGGTTCGACCCTAATTACTCTATACTTACTTACGACTCGTATACTTGCAAAAAATCGCGTGTGGGATAGTTTAGAAAATTATAAATATAAAACATGATTTTGGATTGATTTTTATTGTTATATGAATATCCCGTGTACATCAAGTTTTTGGCGCCGTTGTCGGGGATCGATTATTGTATGCATGCCCCACGTACGTCAAATTGCGTGTGAGGTAGTTTAGGAGATTATAAATTTAAAATTCAACTGTTGATTGACTTTTATTATTGTATGCATACCCCGCACACATCAATTACTTATCTTTTTTTATTCAGTATTATACTAACATCCATTTCAAAAACTCTTATAGTTTCATCTATTGGGACTCAAGTAATAGCTATCATCACTACAATGCAAATATCTCACAAGCAACTATCTTGAAAGATTGGTAATATGCATCATATAATTTTCACAAGTTGCTTTTTATTCATTAATATAACCTATGCCATATATGGAGTCAGAACTAATAATGGCTACATACAAAGTATTATTCGAGATTAGCTATATGACAAATCTCTCCAACCAATCCATGCTCCAATAACAAGAAAACTTAAAGAAATTGCCAATCTCTACACTGCTATCTAATAGGTACATATAATTCTCTAGATATCCATTAAATTATAACAAATCTCACTTCTAATTTGTATCACAATATAATGCCATGAACAGATAAAACCATTCTAGATTAGATCTGAGACATAAATTTCAAGTGTCAACTCGTTTCTATTTTCTTAGCTATTCCAATCCATCACATCTAAAGCCTACTGGTGTCAATCTAGATACGATATTCACATGTTTGTTTTGTCAAATCACCTATCCAAGATGATTACCTAGGTTCTATGTTGATATTTCTCTTATTAACACTCCATATTACAATGTTTATCAATTCCAACTTATTACACACACAATTGAATTCTATACAACTAATAATTTAACTCCAAAAACACAGTTCTGTTTATACTACTACAAAAAGATCAAACCCTTACTGATTCCACCTCATGTATTTTATGACCTTCACTACATCCAATAAATAATTTAATATTCCATATATATGCAGGCTTCAATTTGAAACTCGGCTATTCGATGGCATTGAATTCTTTCATATATTGATAGAAGATAAATATGCTGAATCCATCTTGCAACTACCAGTTTAAGCAATTATAGCTATGGATAATCTAAGTGAACAAGCGAATGTAGAAGCAATAAATAAATGACTTCAAAGTGCTCAAATTTGCATCCAAGTCTAAAATACAGTCCGCTCACAATAGCTTTGTCAAATCCCTTATTATCTCTTTGCGGCATGTAGGGAATCATACGAACATGCATAGTGAAAATTTTAAATTTTGATTCCTCAGTAGATCGTCCTTTGATTAAATTATGAAACTGATATGGGCTAAAATGTGAAACTCTATTAGACGGACATCAAAAACATTTTATGGCAAAAACAACTACCAGCGGTTAATATGGCAACAAAAATATGAAAGGGCGGAATAAACAAGACTGCATTTGCATTCAAATGGTATTTGAGAATTCTATATGTCTTGTAAGAGACTAAAATTACAGATATTTTCACTTTTTGGTCTTCAATCTAGACAGTATTTTGGGACTACCAACTTTCTTGCTACTCTGAATTGAACTATCAATCTTAATTCTACAAGAAAATAAAAAATGTATAAGCATCGAAAAATTAATCTTACATTACCATTAACAGTTCAAAAGAGCAATAGAGGTACAAACAAATTGCAGTTCACATGTGAACCAATAGTACTTTTAAAAGATATCGTGAAAATTTTTCTTTTAAATTTTTATGTGTTGCTTTAAAATTTTTCTTTTCCTAAAAATATTAAACCAGGTTCAACATTGAAGGTCGTTGTTGCGAAGCATAGCCATACTATTTTTTGAACATTTTTTCTGTCATACATCAAATTAAATTGTTTATAAAATATGTCATGGAATTATATAGATTTTACTTTTGAAACTCCATATACCTAATTCATCCAACTAATATGGAAAAGTTGTACGTGCTACTTTCCAAATTCTATTTTTTTCCAAAAAGTGCAAAGTCATGTCCCAATTATGTGAAGTGTACCCAATTTTTGCACCTTTTTGTTCAAGTTGTTCATCAGAACAGATTAGTTATAATTAATAAAGGAAAGACGTTATTTTCATGGTAGAATACACAACTTTTACATTTGAAATTTCATTTTACCTAGTACATCTAGTATACTTCATGAATCAAGATTGGACCAAAACATATTCAACAAAGTCATGGTAATGATTTGACCTTTTGCACATTAAAACAATAAAACTAGAAAAATCAACTATAAAATGAGGGATTCATCAGAACGTTTTTCTAATCTTGAGAAAGTTCCAATAATAGGCTCATTATTTCACTACCAAAGGAAGAAAAAAACTAGAGAAGAGAAAAACATACTAACAGCTGATTTATTTTTACACACAATAAACCTAGAAATGCAAAATTCCAGAAGAAATTTCCCCCTTTCCTCTTTTCCTTTTACCTTTCATCTTTTCTTTGACAAAACCCTGAGTAACAAAAAAAAAAGATCAAATTAGATTAGAGAAAATATTTGTATGAAAAGAATAATATTATATAACATAAAGAGTAAATCACAAATGAATATTACTAGCTTTAACTAACTGTTTCTCAAAGATGTCAAATTCAAATCTATATGTTTCTTCTTGTAAAAATCAATAGTATACTTAGAAAGGCAACATAACAGACCAAAAAAAGAAGGAAAAAAGAATTTTTAAGAATTTACATATTAATAGTAGTGTCAAAATGAAATCAATCCAAATCTTTCTAAGATATACATGATTTATATAGGGAAATCGACTTTACAAGATTCAAGAACCTAACAAAAGATATTGAGAATTGAAAGAATGAGCTAAAAATAAAAGTGGATGAAATAATATGTACTCTAAGATTCTGCAAAGAAGTCTATACCATTTTTCTCAAAGTAGAGGGATCTTCTGCTATTGGAACATTTGGATGCCATATCTGGCATGGATTATGCATCCCATTGAAATTTACAAAAGGGTTTAGCAAATCTAATTCAAAAGTAACATTCCTTTCCATTAAGTTCTTTCTTGTAGAAAAATTTATGGGCAGATTGAAGATTTGTTTTACATTCACCTCATTGAACCTTTCAATTGACAATGCGAACTTTATATGTTGTCCATTTTTCTGTTTAGGCTTCTTTTTCAGTTGAGCTCAATTTCACAAAGTACAACAAATTAGCTATAAAAATCGGATTTTACAAACTTAATCATACTAAAATATTACAGGGGAACATCATGTTTTGAAAATACAGATTTAAAACCCCCAAATTGAATTACGTAATAATTATTTCCATGTTAGTCCAAGTTATTAAAATTGTGGTGATGTCAATGAATATGTTTAGAATAATAGTAATCTATCAAACCAATTGCATAGGGATCAACGGAATAAGAATTGATAATGCTCACAACATGGTAGTCGAAAGCTTGTCATGGATTCAGTTATAACTGAGATTTTTATGTTACAACTTTTAGAAGTGGAAAGAGGCAATTCAGGGTCATGAATTAAAAGCATAAAGCATTGAAGATGGAGTACTTTACAAACAAAACATGGCTATCTTTTATGCTTCAAGGTAAGAAAATGTTATATAGAGGATGAAGTCTGGCTAAGCAAGCAATACATTAGCAAGCCTCTTGGACGAATCAGATTGTAACAAAAAATCTTAACTCTCAAACTAAAGTAATAACCAATTCATTAAGTACTAAATTTGCTATCACTTGCATATCTCTAATACTTAACTAACAAAAAAGCTGCTTCAACTTACTTTCTTCCTTTACCTAACAAATACCCTGAGTACAGCATAGGCCAAAAATTCAACCACAGAATGTGTTAATAGCACAATAACATTTTAGTTCCTATATGATAAGTAAAAACCAAAAAAATACAACCAACTTTAAATATATTTTGCAGTTCAATCCAAATAATTCTTCAATTTTTTTGTGACGATAATAACAAAAAATTCAAACAATATGTTTGAAAGAAAACTTGCTGCAGCAAAGACCAATAGCGAATAGCTTGTATGAAGGAGATTAGTAGAAATAATACATCATTAAAATGCAACAAGAAAATGACTTATATATAGAGCAAAAATATAGAAACCACAACTGTAAATGAAAAGTGGACAAAAAATTCCTCTAAATATAAACAACAACAACACCTATAACAATATAAGAAACTTAAAACAGAGCTTAGGAAATAAAATTAAAGTAAGCACGGATGCAAAAAAATTAGAAAACTCACCATAAGGAAAGAGAATGCGATAGAGAAGAAGCACAAAAAAATTCCTAAAAAGGAAAAGGCACATATTAACAAGAATTTAGGAAAAAAATTAACTAATAGAATAACCATATAGATGCTTCTACAAGAAGAGAATAATCACACAATAATAGATAATTAAAAAATATTTGTCAGATTTTAAAGATGGAAGGAAGAAAACAGCTGATTCTCCAGGATAGAAACAAAATGGTCACCAATTGATCTATAGAAAAAAACTCACCTTTGCCTTTGCCTCATAAAATATGAGACGGACAATTGTTGCCTTTCAATCTACCTAAAAAAAAGAAAAAAAATATTGAGTAACCTGAAGTAAATAGAAATTTTTTTTGCTCTTAGTTTCTCCTATTTATTGTTATCACCGTGACCAATGGAGAGTAATAGGCCTGGGAAGCCACGCAGAGGAAGATTTGGACAACAGCGAATTAAAGAAAGAGAAGAAGTGAAAATAAGAGAGAAGAAAGGGAGAAAGAGACTGAGAAGAAGAAATAGATAGAAAGCCGCACAAGAGAGTCTCGGGCAAGTTCAGAAACCCTATCTATTGGAGGAATACCACCAATTTTGTTCTCAATTTAATTCATCAACTCAATCAATTGGAGGACTACCACAAATTGGCCAATTTGGAGACACCACATCAGCAATTGAACTCAAATGAGAACTATTGCATTCCCCAATAGACTATATATGTTAATTAACAATGCTCTTTCTTGTTAATAATTTGACTAAAAATATTTAAGAATAAACCTTATGTATAATCGAATAAATTTCATCATCATAACTTTTATGATTTCATCAATTAGATTTCCTCTAATGGTTTTATCATACACATATAAATATATAAGCAATTGATATGATAAAGATATCATTTATTATAATATAAATAGTCTAAGTGCATGTTAAAGTTTAAAAGTTGATTGACTTTAAGGTATACGCACTTTCAATTTCCCATTTGCACTAAAGCCAATGACTCATAAGTCCAAGACTAAATGAACTTATATAACTATCATGTTTCTTTTAAGATAAGTTTTAGTAAATGGATCAACTTTGATGCCATTCATGGATACTCGTTCTATTTTTATTTTTTTATTTCTACCAATAATTTCCCTAAATCATGTGGTAGCACTTAACAAATCTACGGATTTACGATGAGACATTAGTTCCTTTGTTAGGACAAATTTTCATTATTGTCATAATACAATATAAATGACTTTTAATGGAAAAAACCAACCAAAGGTCAAAATTGAACTTGTAAATTTGAATGCTTCCATTTGCCACTTCTCAAGTAGCAATTTGTTAAGGATTAGTTGTAAAAACTTTTGTTGTGTTTTGGTTAAAACTCTATCAACACAACACCAAAATTATGAATAAATACATAATTACTTGCAAATTATCTTTGTAAGATTGTTTGCTAGTATATTCTCAGATTTTTCATTCTCTACAAATCAAAGGAGACATTAGGTCTATTATATTGAAAGGATTATTCTATACAATATAAATAAAATCACTTTTTAGATCACTTCATACTAAATGTTTTTAACATCTTATTCACGTGCTTTAAAAAGTTTAGAAATCATGATCTATTGACATAGATCATTACTCCTAAATAGATTGCTTCCCCTTAATATCATGAAAAAAATCTTGGGTAGCTATACAAATAATTTTGGAGTGTAGGAATACTTTTTCCATGTATCATATGTCAATAACATATATAACAAGAATACTATGATAGCTCCCACTAAATCATCTATAAACATAAGACCTATCCACACTTTTTGATAAAATAACTTTTTTGATTATCTTATCAAAATAGATTATACAGTTCTTAGAGACTTGCTTTATTGGCACACAAGATGTAGAAATCTGTAAATTGTGTCACGTATGCAATCATTTATTGTTGCCATTTAAGGATAGTGGTTTTAATGTCTATTTACCATGCCATAACTCGTAGTTAAAGCAAGTAAGTAAATCTAAATGAATTTAAGTTTATTGATAAGTTAGGAGGTTTTTTTTCAAGATAATTGCTTATCTTTAATGCTAACCTCTCTATCGATCAAGTTTTATAGGTAAGAAATTTACCTTCCATAATGCTCTTTACTCTAAAAACTCTCTTGCACCGAATAGACTTTTATACCCTTAGGTGGATTGACTAAGGTTAATTCTATTTGTCAAATATGGAATCTATTTTAAATTTATGGTTCTTAACCATCTCTATAAGTTATAAAAATTATTCATAAATCATTATGAACTCCATGATCAAATATCATGGTTTTCCATAAAAAAATTATATTTCTAAACCTTAAGAAACCTTTGTTACAGACCTTTCACTACGCCTCATCATCATAAATACAAACTCAAATTTCATGCATTTATTCAACCTCCTCTTGTGACATTTGAAACTCTTTCAAGTTTTAAGTTCTATCTTACATCCACTACTTTATCTAGAATATATTGTTTATCTAGAAAATAATAGTTTTAGAGATAAAATGCTTTCACTTTTGAAAATGATAGAAGTAGTATTCTTGGACAAAATGAGGAACCAGTGAAGTAGAGAGAGCCAATTTACTCGTCTTCTTTTTGGCTAAACTTTCTTCCTTCTATTTCTCAAGAACTCTCTACAAAAGGTCTTAATCGGATCTTAACTCCACCTTATCTGATTATGCCTACTTCATAAGTAGGATAACCTAAACTTTCACAAAGATTTGGATTCTTTAACATTCCATATCTCATATGGTAAGATTTGAACAAATATATATATATATATAGATGGAACAAGATTTAGTGTATAGAAGGCAATTTATCTAGGACAAATCTCAAAAATATTTTGATAAACTTGCATGGTATATCTTATCTCATAAGATATGTGTAGACACCAAATTTTTGTCAATTTTTAATGTTTTTTTGAAATTTTTCTATTTAATGAGTTATTTATTTTCTTGTATTTTAATGTGTATCTTTCTCATTTTGCAGGTTTGTTTTAGCCTTATAGGAAAAGAAAAACAAAAAAAAAAAAGAAAAAGAAGAAACAAAAAGAAAAAAAAGAGAGAAAAAAAAGAAAATCAAGAAATAAAAAATCATGCTAATCATTTTGTTTCACCAAATGCACTATTAACCCATTTTTGCACTCCATGTTGCTATTCAACTTTCTTTTCATTTTTGGTGAAAAATCATCATTTTTGATTAACCAAAACTCCACCTAATTCTTTTGGACTCTCTCGGCTCTCTCTGGTCTCTCAACTGCACAAAACACAGAAAAAAAAAACTGTCACTCTCAGACCTCTTCCCTCCCAAAAAGAAATTTTCCAACAAAACACACACCAATACAAAATCACTCCCCTCTCTCTCGGCTCATTGGCAAACTGCCACTACAAAAAGAAGAAAATAAGAAAAAACACCCAAACTCTTCTCTCCCTCTTGGCTCCCTCTCGGCTCTCCTAACACACTCACACACAACATCAAAAAAAAGAGGGAGGGGCAGCTACCGGTTGGACAATTAAAGCTTGGAATTTCCTCAAAACTTTAGTCAAGGGACCACAACCCTCATTGAGGTATTTTTTCTTCTTTTTTCCAGCTTTTCCTTTTCTTAATTAATTAGATCAAATGCATGTTTTGCTACCTATTTGTCTCTTTCTTTCACTGATTTTGTTGTTATTGTGGTGTTGTTGAAGTTTTTGGGACAAACCATGCATAAAATTAAGAAAAGAGAAACGGTCCTATGAATGCATGTTAAGTGTTTGTAAAAATGGCAAAACAAAAAATGAATCATATTAGTGATTCTTTTGTGCTTATTTTTTGTCAAAATAGATGACCATTAGCTAGTATAGGTCCGAAAATGTTTGGTTATCCAAAGTTTTGGAGTTTTTGAGCCTTAAAAGCATTGAAGGATTTTTTTGTTTTATTTTTGGAGTGTTTTGCTTTAATTTTGTTATATTGTTGTTGTTTTTCATTGATTTCAACTCATAGTTATGTTGGAAAAATCATGAGGAGTGTATTGGTATAAATTTTATGATTTTAGTGGTGATTATAGTGATTTAAAAAAATAAAAAAATTGGATTTTTTTGGCCATTTTGCCACTTTCGATTTTTTTTTATTTTATAAAAACTAAGACCA
Organism: Coffea eugenioides; assembly: GCF_003713205.1. Classification (NCBI taxonomy): domain Eukaryota; kingdom Viridiplantae; phylum Streptophyta; class Magnoliopsida; order Gentianales; family Rubiaceae; genus Coffea; species Coffea eugenioides. Next base: position 43,409,772 of record NC_040040.1, read on the forward strand.
AAAACGGATTCTACGCGAAAAATCGAGTTGGGGTATCAGGTATGTATTTTGGTAATTTTTCGTGACCGAAGAGTTTGCCGGTGACCGGCGTCCGGCAGCGGTGGCCATGACCGCCAGCAATGAGGAAGCTTCAACTTCACCGAAGAGAAAAAAGAAAAAGAAGAAAAGAAAAAGAAGAAAAGGAAAAGAAAAGAAAGAAAAAAAAATAGAAAGAAAGGTTGGGTTGGTTTTTTGTTAATTTTTTGGTGGGCTTGTGGTTATTTACGTTGGATTTTGTGATTGGGTTTTTGGAGTTAAACCCAATGTTTTATGAGTAAATATTGTATACACTGACAGTGTATATACTATCATAGTTGGATGCACGACACATATGCAAAATTTGGGTTTCAAATTCAAATTTGAATTATGTGTCATGCGTCTAATAGTGAAAGTGTATACATTATCAGTGTATAAAAGATTAATTCATATTTTATTAGTTGGTTATTTGAATTTTTAGGTGGGCTTTTCTTTGTTTTTTTCTCACAAGACAACTTTCATTGTCGTCGGCCTAACCATTTCGGCCCGGGCGAAACAAACAAAAGAGAAAGAAGAAGTCCAGATAAGATTTTTTTGCCCAAATCAGAAATCGAAATTTTGCACTTTAACCCCTGATCTTTGGAGTAGTTTTACTGTGGCTCAGAAAATTTTAAATTTCTTTCACATTGGTATAAATTTAATTTCAATTTGGTCCCTGAATTTTATCTTAATTAAAATTTTAACCCCTAAACTTTTGAAAAATTATATTTTTACCCATAAATTTTTTTTGCAATTTAGTCCCTAGTGATTCGTTGACTCTCTCTAGTATAATTGTTTCCTTTCTTTAATAGCTAATTATATTACTTTTGAATGTATTCAACTTGTGATTTTTAGATATCTTTAAGTTTCTTTATGTTTGACATATTAATGTTAGTACTTTTATTATTATTATTTTCAATTAAATTGGTGTCATGATTCTTTTGTTCATTTTGAGTATAAATAGGGCAACTTGACTCCATTTAGTCACCACTTCAAAAGGGAGGTACCCCTATTACTATTTAAATGTCGATTACGTGCTCTTATGTGCTCCTACATGCTCCCACGTATTTATATGATTTTTATATGCTTTGTTATTTATTTGATTCAAATATTCATTCAAATTTTCTTATGTTTGTTTGGTTAATTTTATAATTATTTGAGAGGTGTTTAAATACCTCTAAATGTAATAGATAGGTAATATTTTTGCAAAAATTATAATTAGATAGACCAATATAATAGATAGGATAAGTAGGTTTATTTCATCATATTTTCTCCACTTTAAATTGTAATTAGGTCCCCTATTGTAATAGATAGAATAAATAAGTTTATTTTATTATCTTTCCCATTTTAGATTGTAGTTAGATTCCCCGTTGTAATAGGTAGGTTTTGTATGTTTATGTGGCTTATGTGTTATATGCTTTATCCGCTTTTCTTAGGATTTTTGGATCTAGATATTATGCGTATGTGTTACGTGGTACGTGCTCTTATGTGTTTATTTGTTTTAATTTATGCCTTATTTGTTTTACTATGTATTATGAATGCATAACGTCACCACACTAGTCCAACGCTAGTTGTGGTTTCTCCCTCTGCCTACTTGCTAGTCCAACGCTAGTAAGGTTCTTTAGAAATGGGTCAGTCCAACGCTAGATCCTTAGATCGTTCATGCGTTAGATTCATTTTTTGTATAACATTCATTACATTTTCATGCATTTTTATTTTAGGATATTTTCTCATTTGCATGATATTTCCTATTATATTACCCTCCGCCCTCTATATGTATTAATCATATCATTTAGGATTACATCTCATTTAAGCTAGTTCATTTGCTTGTCTATATTAGGAGAATTGCTCTTGAAACATGGGAAATGAGTGATTATAACTTTTTAGTTTAAATACCCCCTTAATTCTCGTATAAGCAAAATTATGTCACGAGTTTTTGCCTTCCATACCTATTATGTTGCATTCCCTATTCCTTGGCCACTTATACCTAGATATATAATTTAATTTTCTTTTCTTTTTCTTTCAATTTCATTACTCGTATACTCGTGACCCTTTCAATGGATTATTTTGGACTTCGCAATTAATGCGATTGGTATCAATTAAATCGTTGAATGGACATTTTGTCCCTTTCGATATTTTCTATAAATTTAGGTTTGCATTCATGTAAAAAACATCCAAACATGATAAATTTAAGGGTTAAATTAAGAAAATTTTGACTAAACCTTGCAACTAGCTTAAACTAGGTTGAAAGGGTACCTTAGGTTCGAATCAATCGAACCTTTGCCTTCCATTTTTTCAATCGTGACTCCCGCACTCATTTTCTCTTATTTTCAAAGATTTGGAGTTGTCGAAAAGGGTTTTATTTTATTTTATTTTTGTTAAAAACATTTTCGGGTGACTTGGTACACCCAAACTCAATACCAAGTGGCGACTTCTATTTTTCTTAAAAACCCTTTTAGACTAAATTTTGGGCCTTAATTGTCGCATTTTTTAAAAATCCCATTTTAAGTCCTTTTCACTTGTTTTCAAATAAAAATCACATCTTCTGTAAATACCCTTTTTTTTCATCGCGAAAAATGGGGCGCGACAATATGATTCCTTACTTAGTTTATTCAATTTAAATTTAGATGCATAGGAGGAAAATTTTACTTGAGAATTTCACTCTCGTTTTAGGTAATTTTGAAACCCTTGGCTGAGTATTCTGCACCTTGATCAAATCTTGGTGTTCCAATACTTCACCTTGGATCAAGTATTCTTCATCTTGATCATAATCACCAATTTAATTCTCTTCTTTATACTTAAACATTTTAACTTCCCAAATACAGTGGCTTTCTATTGAAAAAACACACATATCCATTTCAGAGTAATTATTAGTAATAGTAAGAGTAATTATTAGTAAAAGTAGTAAAGTATGAGAAATAATCATCGCTAGCATGAATTGTTAATATCTCACATACATCACAATGTGTGAAAGATCGACTTAGTCTTTTATTAGTGAATAGCTTTCGCATGTCTCAAATTATTCATAATCAATTGAATCCAATCAAGCATCATTATGTAATTCGGAGGTGTGATACTTATTCACAAGACTAAGTTTATACTCCCTCCGTCCCATTGAAAGTGTCATGCTTTCCTTTTTGGTCTGTCCCAAAATTAATGTCACTTACTACAATTGGCAATGAAAACTTTCTGCCATTTCCATCCCATGCCCTTAAATATACCAGATTCTTTTAAGCATTTGATGGGCCCCAAAAAATTACAAGAATTGCACTTGATACGCGTGAGTTCCGCAGCAAGTGCAAATAATGGTCATGCAAGATACTCTCTCAAAAACGGCTGGAGACCTTCTTGAGGCACGAGTCCCACAGGTCTTGTCACCACTCCATTATCTTTTTGCCAGTCAATAAGTTATATTCCATAGAAATTGAATAAGGGTATTGCTGAAATTTAAACCAAAATCATTTGAAATCTTGGCACTGTTGAAAATAAGCGCAAGACCCGAAGTGTGACAATTATTTTGGGACGGAGGGAATATTGCTAAAGATAAGATGATTTCAAGTCATCTAACATTATATTGAGAAATGGACTTTATAGTAGAAAATAATAATATTTATTTTGTTCCAAAATAAGTCCACAAGATTAAGAAGGATAATTTGTTACTACAATCTAATGAAACAACTTTTACTTCATAAAAGTATATACTTATCATCCTCCTCTTGAATTTACTTTTTAAAAAAAATTCTAATGTATCAAATAACCAATATCTCATACCCAAGGAACTTGGAAGTAAATATAATAGTTTATCTCAATGATAAACTTAACTTAAAATGAACCTTTCTCAAAATTACATTTTATTCAAGTTAAAACCATGTGATGAAGTTTGTGCCATAAGACTTGTTCTTTAAACCTTTTAACTATCAATTTTTGATAATTGATTCACCTTGTTAACTTTTGATAAGTGAAATCCTTTTAATCAACACTTGACATATATATATATATATATATATGAAAATAGTTATTTTAATCACAGTGTTTCTCACTCCTATATGGCATGTCTAATTGAATAGAACTAACGGGTTATGGGTCATTTGAGTTTTACCTATACTGAATCCTATTTGGATTATATTATGTGTTTAAAAATTATTTCTAATTTTAAAATAACTTAAAAAAAAAACTAATCTTGTCTTAACTATATCTGCTTTCTATCAAATTAATACAATGATTATATTATATGTTTAAAAAATATCTTTAATTTTAAAATAACTTAAAAAGATAACTAATCTTATCTTAATGATATGTGCTTTCTACCAAATTGTTACATAGAAGTATAGTAAAACCTTTTTAAATCATAATTATTAAAATCTTACATTTCTCATAAATTATTTCCTTTCACCACCATATCTGTTGTTAATTTATGAGGTTGGTGTTGTTTGTCAAAAACTATTTTTTGTATTTGGAGTCTATAGTAACACTCATAAAATGTACACAACCTAAAAAACATCTAAAATATAAATATATAAAAAATTTATATCCTCTTTCTTTTTCCACCCACCACCGACCACCACCACCACCCAACACCCCCTCTCTTTTGTTCTCTCTTCTCTTTCCCTCTTTCTCCCCTTTCTTCCTCCTTCCTCCCCCTTCCCTCCTTCCTTTTCCTCCCTTCTCCCTTCCTTCCCTCTCCTCCCAATTGGAACCCCCTTCCCCATTCTCTCCCATTTTTACCTGCAAAGTTGCAACTGAAATAGGAGGGGAGAGAGAGGGTGGTTCCAGCTAGAGAGAGAAGGAAGGGAAGGGAAAGGAAGGAATGAGAGGGAAATGAGGAACAAAGGGGAGAAAGAGTGAGAGAGAGAGAGAGAGAGAGAGAGGAGAAGGGAGGGGGTCGTGACAGTGGTGGGTGGTGTTATTTTAATTTTCAAAAAATATCTAAAAAATTTTAAATTCTAAAAATACTCCGAAAATACTATAAGGCCCAAAGCAATCTAAAACAGAGGTAAATTAGGTTGACAAAGAAACAAACAAATAATGACCAATTTTTCACCTAATTATTCAACCAAAATAGCATAAGTAAATAAGCACTCAAACAAACACAATAACAAGAGATATAGGCAAATTAATCTACACAAACAAGTAACAAAAGGAGAACAATATGGTAAAAGGATTGCAAACCAATTAGACTTCCAAGATTCTTCCAAACTTGGAGTTGAATCCACTAGTAGCTTCTTCAATTGTTGGTGAAAGTAACTAACTTAACAACTCATCCAAGTTAACCCTCAACTAACTACAATTGAAAACTCACTCAACAAATTAAAAACTACTTACAAATGAGTCTCACCTTATCCAAGGTTTTACTTCTCCTCAATAAAAAAACCTCGCACACCCAACTTTTTTCAAACCTATACAATAATTAAAGTACATTTCTACTCAAATATTACTATTGAAATATTGTATCTTGTGTAAGCAAAAATCCCTCTTCTTCTTATACTTGGGAGTATTTATAGGTGGTGAAATTTTACCCCAAAAGGCTCTCCAACTGTCAAAAAACTAACCGTTGAAAAACTAGCTATTAGAGCTGTCTGACACTCGACAGGAACTCTGCGTCCGAACCATGCGTCCGACACTTGATCAGACGTCCAATCCAAATCTTCTGCATCTAACAAATATGCCCGAATTGTATTTAGAGTGTTCCAATCTTTGCTCTCAATTTATCGGACGGCCGACAGATGAGATGCATATAATCCTTGCGTCCAATAAACACTGATATCTTCTATTTCTTCTTGACTTTTTTCCTTCTTATTCCAATAGATTTAGAACTTGTGCTCGCACATTTCTCAGATAAAATCATTAGTTCAAATCATCATTTTATTTCGTTATCATCAAAACTAAGAATTGATCGACCTAAGTCTTTAAATACATTCTAAAAAATACCTTCAAAAACACTCCTAAAAATACATAACAATCAACGATAAAAGTTTTACATATATATAGTTACAGTAAACTTTTTCAAAAACACCTTAAAAAATATGGATCCTAATATTTATTTAGATAAATTTTTATTGTCTAGTAACAAAATTATTGTTCAAGGATTACATATATCTTAAATCTTGATTATCCATCATTCAACTCTTGAAATGTTTAATTATAGTGAAAGAAAGCGATCTTTGTTTGGATTCAAGAGTTTTTTGAAAAAATATTTTTATCTTTCAAGTTTACACTAATAAACTCAAAAAAAAAAAAAATATCACATCTCAAATACACTCAAAAAAATAAAAATCCCCTCATTCTTCTTTGCCCATCACCCACCACCACCACGACCAACTTCGATCACATTCCCCCACCTGCTGTCATCTCCTTTTCTTCTCTCCTCCTCCCTCTTCCCCTTCCCTTTCTCCTCCCTTTCTTCCTCCCCCTTCTTCCTCCTCCCTCTTTTTCCCCTCCTCCCTCCTCCCTCCTCCTACCCTCTTCCACAAACCCCCTTCCCTCTATCCCCTTTTTTGGCCTCCACTCGCGATCAAAAACCTGTCACTGGCCATGGCGACCAGATTTGATTTGGTTACCGACCATGACGACCAGTTTCTGGTTGCGGGCGGTGACTAGAAAGGGGGGAAAAGGGAGGGGAGGAAGAGGGAGGAAGAAGAAAATGAAGGAGAAAAAGGGAAAAAAAGAGGAGAGAGGAAGGGGTGGTGGGGTAGGTGGTGGTAAAAGTTTTATAAAATATTAAAAGTATCTTGTTAACATTTTAAATCTTAAAAATATCTTAAAATATATTTTCAAAAATGCTCCTAAAAACACCATTAAAAATATTTATAGTAAAAGTTTTTCACATACATTACTATAATAAAATATTTCAAAAAAAGCTCCAAAAATAGTTAATTAAGGTTTAGAAAGCATCTATGATATACGGCCATCATCTACTTTATACTTACTATAAGCAATTACTACTAATTCCATTCCATCTTTCATAATTAGAAGTATTAAGGCTTTAGAAGATGTAGCCAAATTTACTTTAGAGCTTTTCTCAATTTTCTTTGCAAGAAATTAAAAAATATTAAGTATATCGAGAATAATATGTTATTACTCATAATTTTTATATAAGGTAGTAAAGATAGAATTGCTATTTATGTAAAAAAAAATCAAGTAAAAATAACATTAAAAAAATAAATTTGGTTTTGTTGCCACTATTTTATTTAAATCTATAACCCTCTTGTATAAATTCAGGAATTTCAAAATTTCTAGTAGGCTAGAACCATATTTAGTAATTTTGATCTTGAGGGTGCTAAATAAGCCAAAATAATTTCAATTAGGTAAGTACTTGTTACCAATTACAACTCTTAAAACTTCTAGATAGTTAAGTTATCAATTCTTGATAATTCACATCATATGTGTTACTCACATTTGCTTCTAAAACTTTATGACTTTGAGTGTATTCAACAAGTCACAAATTTTAGTTAAGTCATACCCATTATTTCAAGTCTTATCCCATAGTTAAAACTCCTCATGATAGAACAAGACTGTACTCAACTAGTTAACTCGAACATGATTGCACTTTAACTATAACAATGGAAGGCAACTTAAGTCTTGACGTAATATTTGAGTATAGAGATTTTAGCATAATATGTCAAAGTTGGTCTCATCAAGAATGTAGTATGCATATCTATTCATCAACATAAATAAATAAACATACTATAATTAAACATGAATAATTATGGACCTTTTTCCTAGACTAGTTTCCTTGAGTCAAAAAGAAACTAGAGATGGTCAAACTAAGGGATAAGAAATATCTCTATTCCCTATACACCTTTTTATATGCCCGACGTGGTGGAATTGGTGCCATTTTCATCTCTTTTGTACATTACATATATAAATCTAATTTAAACATTTTAGATTCCTACCCTCTTCTTATCCCTAATATAGTATATTATATGATATTGAGAGAAATCTTGAATTACATTCAAGGGGAGTGAAATGAGAAGAACATTTACATTGAGAGTCTATAGAGAAGGCAGAAAACGCAGGTCTTATTTCAAAAATTTCAAAACTAAACCACACATACATTCAACCATTCACAATCACATTGATTTTAGTCCATAACCATCCATCATGCATTCACGTAATCCTATATTAAATGAAACCATAATAAAGTATTTATTTAATTCTAATCATGAATTACTATATGCTCAAACTTTAAACCATTTAAACTTTCAACTCTTAAAATTTTTTATTTATTTTAAAAGTACGAAAAAAACTTTCTATTCTCATTAAAATACTCCCTCCGTCCCATTGAAAGTGTCATGCTTTCCTTTTTGGGTTGTCCCAAAATTAATGTCACTTACCATAATTGGCAATAGAAACTTTCACCCATTTCCATCTCATGCCCTTAAATATACTAGATTCTTTTAAGCTTTTGATGGGCCCCATAAAACTACAAGAGTTGCACTGATACGCGTGAGTCTCATAGCAAGTGCAAACAGTAGTCGTGCAAGGTACTTTCCCAAAAAAGGCTGGAGACATTCTTGAAACACGAGTCCCACACATCTTGTCACCCCTCTATTATCTTTCTGCCGCTCAATGGAGTAATGCATAGAAGGGGCATTGCTGGAACTTAAACCAAAATCATTTGAAATCTTGGCACTGTTGAAAATAAGCTCAAGACCCGAAGTGCGACAATTATTTCGGGACGGATGGAGTAATTTTCAATATTTTAAAATCATGAACAAAATTTTTTTCATAATCTGATTATGAGTTTAAGTCAAAATTAGGATTTTCTAGTCTAACTAGATTTTACTAATTTACTTGGTTTTGAAAATTTTCTTTTAAACCATTTTAGAATTTTAAATACTAATTTTAGAGAGCTTTCCTAATTTAATATCATCAAATTATAAAGTTCCTAAAAGTATTTGAACACTTTCCAAATTAAATCTCATCAAAATTGAAAAGTTTCTAAAGTTGGTTAGACTTTCTTAATTTTTTTTAAATGCATGTAGAAGGATTTAAACCGAGTCCTCTTACTTATACTTCCTTTCCCTGAATCATCCAATTCATCCCTTCCCCTTCCCCAGACATTCTTAAGTTTAGTCTCACTAGAATAATGAAAGTTTCTAAAACTTAATTGAATAATTTCTTGTCCAGTTTGGATTCCTAGATTTTTAGAAAATTTTCTTAATTCTAATCATATTAGAAATATAGGAACTTTCTATATTAGTTTAGAAACCCAAGTGCACTAGAAAATCAATGACCAAATCTTATTTGTCATTGAAAACTTACTTATTTCCTAATTTTCCTTTTCCAAAAAATTTTCAGCAATAATTGACAACCAAAAACCTTCATTATCTTGATCATCTTATGAACAAGAAACGAAGCAAAATGAAAACTTTTTAGCAAAATGGCCATTGGAATTTTACAAAGAGTAACACTGTTGTTAAGCATATTTTCCTATAATTTTCAGCAACGTTAGTTGTCTTTGCCAAACTTTCATGCGACTGTTGCCGCATCAACCTCTCTTGGACTATTTCCATCTTTAAACAAACATAAGAATGAATCCATCTCATTGTTTGATTGTTAACCACTGATCAGTACAAAAGAAATTCATGCACTATTTAATTGATATAAGTAAATGAGTAAATCGTGTGATAATGAACAGCAGTGATCAATCACTTGTGATTAATCCTGGTCAATGATTTCTCTTCCTCCTTTTGTTGCTGTTTTCTATTTGTGGTCTTGTCGTATAATGCAACTATTAAACTTTTTATTCAGCAGCAATCCAAAGAGACATAACACACACACGGAAGGAACACTTTGGTGCAAGGAGAAGCAACCTAGACTAATTGATTAAACAGTGATAAAAGTTAGGCCAAGGATTTTTAAGAAAAAATCGTTCAAAACGTCTGTCACATTTTGTAAAATGATTTTTTTTCATTCCTCACTTTTAAAAGCATAATTTTACGTTCCTTACAAATTCACATTGATCAAATTTGATCTCTGCCTAGATTTTTGACTAGTTTTTCGTTGGAATCTATCACGTACCTTGCACGTGATCATTTTTAAGGGCAAAATTATCAAATTAAATTTTATATAATTCGATTTATATTCCCTCACATTTAACAAAATGAATTTTTCATCCTTCATATTTTTCAAAATAGATTTTTTCATTCCTTATTGATAATATGTCCCTAGAAGAAAGAGGCTGTTCAACAGTACTGGTGGCAGTGCAAGTGCACTGCCAACCTTTGGAAGACATGTGAGGCTATTTATTTGAGGCAGAAAGTGACTTTTTGCACAGATTGGGATCATAAATGAGACCTTCGACCCTGACGAAGGTGTTGCATGCGAAGCCTTATAGTAGATTACATGAAACTTTCGGAGTTGGGGCAGGGACCCGGACGTAGATATGAGAACAAGTGCAAAGTATCTTCCATTAACATTGACGGAAGTGTGCTGATTGGCATGATACTGCCTCAATAGACGACGGGCATAAGGCCCACTGAAATGGGCCAATTGGTGGTATATTGGGCATGTTTATCATTTTGGACCATGAATCTAGTGACAGCATAAGCCCAACTTCCAGGACGTTTTTGGTGAGGTTACGAGAAATTACGGATCAAAGGCGGACCTTCACGTTCGCAATGACATGCTTACCCATTTTCGCGTGCTGATGAGAAAGAAGATCATCGTGAAGGGGAGTAATGAGAGGAGTAGGATTTTCATTGGTAGATACATCGCATTCTTCAGAAAGAATAGATTCCTTACTAAATTTAAGGATTACGGAACGTTGATCGATGGACGTTATAGTAATGTCAAGGAGAATACACTAATGTTGTACATAGTGTGAAAGAGCCTCTGCGGTATTCCATTGCTGTAAATACTAACAGTCGAATGATGTACTATCATTAATGAAATATGGATTGTCTAATAAATGAGCGTGCTCATTTATGAAACGAAATTATAAAATTAAGTGGTGAGTCATGAAATATTGTGCAATGTTGGTATATAATGGAGCAATCAATTTATTGTGAGATAAATAACCTCTTATTACATGGGCAAGCGCAGTGAAACGTTTAGAAATACATAATTGGGCCGTTATGTGGCCCATTAGATTGATTAGATTGGGGATTTGATCCCAAACTTGAAACAGGATTAATTCTGGACCTTGATGGTTGGCATAACTGTTGATATGGATTGGGTCACAACATGACCCAACTGCTCCGCAGAAATATTATAGTCCACCTAGGATGCTGATGGGTTTGGATCAGATCCACGATCTGATCCATTCGATGGTCAAATTCAATAGCAGATGTTGATGCGCGGAACTACGCCAGATTCCTGGCCCAATTAGGAGTTGATTGGTGGTAGGTTAGACGATTGCAGATATGGATCGGCAAAGTGCAGGTTGCTTGAGGGCATAGTCATAGTGCCACATGTCCACGTCTTTTTTGATGAACTGACTGGAGAGTATCTGCAATCTCAATGATCAGAGCTGGATCTTGTCCGGTACTTTAGCGGTGGCCAGATTCATGTGTGCCTTCATCTTGCAGAAATTGATTCCAGTTTTGATATTGAAATGTTCGAATTTATACTTGGCTATCTGTGGACACTTTTCGTCATTCAGTGATGAATAGGAGGTGCCGTAATAGTGGAGGATGATCGGACAGGTCACCGGAAAAACATACACAGCCTGCAACTGATCTTGTCCTTCCAATCTTGTATCGAACATGAGCACCCGCACCTTGGCGGCGTTGATGATCAGAATCTAGAGAGTGTATCGGATCTTGCAATGGTCGATGAGGAGAGAGAGTTTACGCACTTTCTGTACGATCTATGATGTGAAAGTCGAAAATGAGATCCTTATTGTCCGGGCATCGGATGACGTCCGTGCTTAGGAGACATTAGACTTTTAGTAGCTTGCGATTGATTGGTCTACTGATATTTCTATTGAAGCACTCTCGTGTTGTTACACTTTATGAAGATGAGAAAATGAGAAAGGAAGTGCTTCTGTGTGGTTGATAAAATGGTGCCATTTATATAGAACTATGTCGTATTAGAACTGTTTAGGTCTCAACCCAGATGACGTCATCCAATCCAATAGTATGACGTCACTCTACACACTACAAAGTATCTATTGTATTGGGTAGATTGGATTGAGTACACGGGACAGATTGGACGGTCCAAACATCTTATAATATTTCAAAGATGCTCAGGGTGGACACGTAGACAGTAGATAGGGGGTCACGTCATCTTTCATTCGAAGAATGTAGGTAGAGATTTTCTGAATCCAATACAATGAACGGCAATGATTTTCACAGTTGGGTACAAAAATTTCTGTTACATGCTTGGAGGAGAGGAAATCTACAGTCGAAGAGGGGAAAGAAACTATTGATAATTGACATAAATTGAAACAGTTAAACAACGTGATATAAATAAGGGATTACCACAGCATCCACTCGTGGTTGTGCCGAAAAATGACTAGTTGAGGAATGAATAGATATGTTGGTCCCGAGACTCCTGTGAGACTGATCATTAGAAGAAACAAACTATTCAGTAGCACGGGTGGCAGTACAAGTGTATTGCCAACCTTTGAAAAATGCGCGAGGCTGCTTATGCGAGGTAAAAAGCAACCTTTTGCATAGACTGGGATAATAGATGGGACCTTCGACCCTGACAAAAACGTTGCTTGCAAAGCCGTATGACACGATTACATGAAACTTTAGGAGTTGGGGTAGAGATCAGGACATAGATATGGGAACAAGTGCAAAGTGTCTTTCATTAATATTGACGGAAGTGTGCTGATTGATAGTGATACTATCTTAATGGATGACAGGCATGGGGCCCACCAAAGTGAGCCAATTGACGGCATATTGGACCTGTTTATTGTTTTGGACCGTGAGTCTCGTAACCAGCGTAAGCCCAACTTTCAAGATGTCTTCGGTGAGATTAGGGGAAATCACGGATCGAATGTAGACTTTCACGTTCGCAATGACATGTGTAGCCCTTTTTGCGTGCTGATAAAGGAGAAGATTATCGTGAAGGGGTGTAATAAGAGGAGTAGGATATTCATTGATAGATACATCAAATTTTTTGGAAAGAAGATTCCTTATTAAATTTAAGGATTACAGAACATTGATCGATGGACGTTATAGTAACGTCAAGGAGAATGTACTAATGTTGTACATAGTATGGAAGAACCTCTATGAGTACCCCATTACTGTAAATATTAATAGTCGAATAATGTACTATCTTTAATGAAATATGGATTGTCTAATAAATAAGCGCCCTCATTTATGCAATAAAATTATGAAATTGAGTTGTGAATCATGAAATATTGCACAGTATAGGTATATAATGGAGCAATCAATTTATTGTGAAATAAATAACCTCTTATTGCATTCTCCTTGACGTTAATATAACGTTCATCGGTCAACATTTCGTAATCTTTAAATTTAGTAAGAAATTTATTATTTTCAAAGAGTGCGATGTATCTATCAATGGATATCCTACTCCCCTCATTACATCTCTTCACGATGATCTTCTCTTTCATCAGCATGCGAAAATTGCTAAGCATGTCAATGCCAATGTGAAGATTCGTTTTCGATCCGTGATTTTTCGTAACCTCACGAAGATGTCTTGAGAGTTGGGCTTACATTGGTCACTAGGCTCATGGTCCAGAGCGATAAACAGGCCCAATATGCCGTCAATTAGCCCACTTCGGTGGTCCCCATGCCGGTCGTCCATTGAGGCAGTATCACTGCCAATCAGCACACTTCCGTCAATGTAAATAGAAGACACTTTGCACTTGTTCTCATATCTATGTCCGGGTCCCTGCTCCAACTCTAAAAGTTTCATGTAATTGTGCCATATGACTTCACATGCAATGCTTTCGTCAAGGTCGAAAGTCTCATCTGTGATGCCAGTCTATGCAAAAAGCCACTTTCTGCCTCGCATAAATAGTCTCTCGCATTTTTTCAAAGGTTGGTAGTGCACTTGCACTACCACTGGTGCTACTGAACAGTCTCCTTCTTCTAGTGATCGATCTCATAGGGATCCCGAGACCAGCATATCTGTTCGTTTCTCGACTAGCTATTTTCCGACACAATCACGAGCGGATGTTGTGGTAATCTCTTATTTAAATCACGTTGTTTAACCTTTTCACTTTATGTCAATCATCAACAGTTTCTTTTTCCTCTTTGATTGTAGATTTCCTCTTTTCCAAGGGTATAACAAGAATTTTCGTACCCATCTATTAAAATTCAATGCATAAATAGTGAAAAGGATCCAGTCCACAGTGCTAAAACGCCGTGCTGAGGGCGGACCAAAAAGGTTTGTTGCGTGATCCATACTGATCAAAACAGTATGCTTCTACATACTGTTTCTAATCAGGTACTACGCGGTGCATCAATCATTGATGCACCTTAAATTACAGTTGTTCATTATATTGGGTTGAGAAAATCTCAACCCTCCATTCTTCAAATGGAGAATGATATGGCCACACTATCTACCGTCTACATGTCTGCTTCGAGCATCTTCGAATGAAGGATGACATAGCCCTCATATTCACCGTCCATGTGTCTGTCTCGAGCGTCTTTGTAATATTATAAGACGATCGCATCATTCGATCTGTCACGTGTACTCAATCCAATCTATCCAATACAACAGATATTTTGCAGTGGGTAGAGTGACGTCATACTATTGGGTTGGATGACGTCATCTGGGTTGAGACCCAAACAATTTCAACACGACATCGTTCCATATAAACACCACCATTTTATCAAAACCACACAGCAACATTTCCTTCCTCATCATCTCATCTTCATCAAGTGCAACAACACGGAAGTACTTCAATGGAAATACCAACATGCTAGTCAATCACAAGCTACTACAAGTCCAATGTCTCCGAAGCACGGGCATCATCTAATACCCATACAATAAGGATCTCATTTCCGACTTTCACATCACAGATCTTGCAGAGAGTGCCCAAACTCTCCCTTCTCATCGACCATTGTGAGATCCGATACACTCCCCAAATTCTGATCAACAACACCAGCAAGGTTCGTGTGCTCATGTTTGACACAAGATTGGGAGGACAAGATCAGTTGCAGGTCAAACATGTTTTTTTGATGACCTATCCGATCATCCTCCACTATTACGGCACCTCCTATTCATCACTGAACGATGAGAAATGTCCATGGGTAGCCAAGTATAAACTTGAAGATTCCAACATCAAAACTGGGATCAATTTCTGCAAGATCAAGGCACACATGAATCTGGCCATCGCTAAAGTACCAAGATATGGTCCAGTTCCGAGTGTCCATGGGTAGCCAAGTATAAACTCGAAAATTCCAACATCAAAATTGGGATCAATTTCTGCAAGATCAAGGCATACATGAAATTAGCCACTGCTAAAGTACTAGACAAGATCCAGTTCCGATCACTGAGGGAGCAGATACTCTCCAATAAATTCACGGAGAAAGGCGTGGACATGTGACACTGCAACTATACCCCCAAGCAGCCTGCACTTTGTCGATCCACATCTGCACTCGTCAGGCCTACCACCAATCAACTCCTAATTGGGTCAGGAACGTCTCTGACCTAAGTCCGCACATCAATATCTGATATTCAATTTGACCATCGGAATGACAAGTTAGATCGTGGATCTGATCCAAACCTATCGGCATCTCAGGTGGACTATAATATTTCTGCAGGGCAGTTGGGCCATATTGTGGCCAAAATCGTATCAACAGTTATGTCAACCACCAAGGCTTAGAATCAATCTAGTTTCAAGTTCGGGGTCAAGTCCCCAATCTAATCAATCCAATGGGCCGCATAACGGTCCAATTATTTCTAATTATGTGAGGGATGGAAAAATTTATTTTGTGAAATGTGAGAGGCGGAACAATTGATTTTATAAAATGTTAGGGAAAAAAAATTCATTTTGTGAAATATAAGGGATTAAGAATTGAAATATGTAAAATTTGATTCGATATTTTTGCCTTTAAAAAATGATCACATGTAAGGTGCATGGTGAATTTTGACCAAAAAGTAGTCAGAAACTTAGATAAAGACCAAATTTGATCAATGTGAATTTGTAAGGGATGTAAAATTACACTTTTAATAGTGAGGGACAAAAAAAGTTAGTTTATAAAATGTGATAGACGTTTTGAACGATTTTCTTGATTTTTAAATCCACATGATCATACGATGTGAACCAATAATCCAGCCATGGTTTTATTCATTTTTAAACCTATCTTTCTTTTGATCTTGTCAAATAAAACAACAGCGAAATCACTATTTTTTATCAAATCAAAATCTATAAAAACATTCATGAACAATTCTAGAATATTTTCCAATAAACTTTTTTCATTAAAACTCAAACTAAACTTCAAGAATAGCATATAAACGTGATCTCATCACTATTTATGACAATTAAGTAAATTTATCACATGAGTTAATCAAAGTTGGTTCTGATACCACTATAAGGAATCATAGGAACATGCATAGCGAAAAATTTAAAAGTTTGATTCCTTAGTAAATCGTCCTTTGATTAAGTTCATTTGAAATAGAGTTAGTTTGTTAAGATTACCTCAAAGTTGGTTCTGATACCACTATAAGGAATCATAGGAACATGCATAGCGAAAAATTAAAGATTTTGATTTCTCAGTAGATCATCCTTTGATTTAGTCCATGTGAAAAAGAGTTAGTTTAATAAGATTACCTCAACCCATGAAAATCTTCTTAAACCGATGGAGGCTTGACACAAAGGATGGCAATGTGTCCGATGGAGACTTGACACACATGTGTCCGATTTCTAATGGTGATCCACATGAACTTTTTTACATAAAACTTCCTAGGTTGAATTAATATAAGCTAAATTAGTGCTAGTTATTATCAAAACACCCACACACCAAGTTGATTGGAAAAAATCCTAATTTTCACTATAAAA
This sequence comes from Coffea eugenioides, assembly GCF_003713205.1. Lineage (NCBI taxonomy): Eukaryota > Viridiplantae > Streptophyta > Magnoliopsida > Gentianales > Rubiaceae > Coffea > Coffea eugenioides. The sequence goes on from NC_040040.1 coordinate 43,426,756, forward strand.
AACCCACCTAGTGAGAGAAATAAGAGATATCAATTTTTTCTTATTTTCTTGAATGAATTTTCGGATATTTTTCTCTCAAGATTTTTCTTAAAAATCTTACAAAATAATTTGTGCATCGATTAGTCATGCTAACAAAAGAAAAATCTTACAACATAATTTGTGCATCGATTAGTTTTGCTAACAAAAGATTAGTGAGTATTTATAGATAAATAAGCTACCCATAGCCTTATAGAAACTCAAAACCAATTTTCAGTAAGATTTAGCTTTCTTATTCTTATACAACTCGTGTACTTAGAAAACTTAAACTTATTTGCATCATAAGTCTCTCAAGTTTAATTTGTGAAACAAATTAAACTTTAAGTTATAAAACTTATCTTTCAAATCCTTACTTAAAATTCTTTTAATCCAGTTAAAAAAGTTTTTAATATGTGTGGCCCATTAAGTTCTCATATATGTTAGCAATAAGTATGAGTTATAATTCTTAATAAATAAGAATTAGATAAATTAAAACTCCTTTTAATTTATTATTGAATTCATTAATCAATTAACTTATTCTTATAAATCAAAATTGGTATTTAGCAATGTATCATAACGATCTAATTAATGAGAAAAGTCAAGTGGATGACTTTACCTTTCAGTGAATATTTATCGTATAATTAATATCTTTTAACCACACTTATCTCATATTAATATTAGAATACGTTGTGCCTATTCTATTATATGATTAATGTTTGTTTCTTGCACCAAAATATAATTCTAATGAAGAAATATTGAGAAACCATTCCATTTACTTAAGAATTATGAATTATACTTCTACAAGTGGTTAGACATGAGATAACTTCTCTTTCATAAGATGTGGTAAATTCTTATAGATTATTCACTATCTTTTCATACTTCAAGTATATACTCATCTACTAATGATATGAGCATTTCCTGTTATAAGAGCAAACAAAATATAACTATCCATACTCAAGATATTATGACAAACTTAAGTCTAAAGATCATTTAAACAAACATCACTTAAAAATTAATCCATTGACACTTAAAGGATATCTCTATGCATATCAATCTAATGAACCTGATTATCTTATCAAGCACCAATATACTAGTTCAGGTGTCTCACACACCATAGTAGATGAGGTGAGGTCTACTACTTCCCTTATAGAAACAGCATAGTATATATTAATCTAATTGTATTAAAATGCACTTTCTTGTTGTGAGGACCCGTAAAATTCCCTTAGTTTATATTATGTTATTTTCTTTTATTTCACATGTATTTCCCTTTAGTTTACTATATTAATTTTTCTAAAGATTTTATAAGCGAGTATAGTTTTTAAATCATTTTTCTAGTATAAGATAGTTCATGTTAAATTTGAAGTGTATTATGGGCGTGGGACCCGCTAGTGCACTAAATGCGATAAATTTTTGACGATTAGTGGATGATTTGTATAAAGGGATATTATTTTACAAGGTGCTAGGAGACAATTAGAGGTTAGTTAGATAAATTACCATTGGTAGATAAAACGATAAGATTGAAACCCTAAAGGACCATTTGTCACAAAACCATTGGAAGTTGAACTTTTGACCAAGGTTATTAACTTTACTAAAATCAGATTTTTGACCAAAAATTGCTTCACTTTCTTGTCTCATTTGGCTGAAAATATTGAGAGAAAAACCAAGAGAGTTCTTCAACTTCCACTTCAATTTCTTGTCCAAATCTTGAGTTCCAACCGATTAAATCTCAAACTACTCCATAAAAGTGCTAGTTAAAGTAGTTTTCAAGGTGTTTGCGGAGCTATTTTGGGAGGAAAGACACTAAGCTACTACATTCTTGAGGTGTCAAGGTATTTTGCTTGGAAATTCACTCTTTGTTCCTAATAATGGTAAATTAGTGACTTGTGGTGGCTAAATAGGTTGTTCTATGGAAAATTTCATGGATTAAAGTGGAGTTAGATAAATTTCTAATTTATTGGAAATTTTTCTGTTTTCATATGATGGTTATAGTTGGCCTTGGATTGATACTCTAAATTGTGTTAAATGGAGCCTTTGTGCGTTAATTGAGGTTGTTTGCAGAAAATTTCAGAATTATGCGGAAATTTCAGCTTTAGGGTTTCAATTTTGCCCTATTCTGACTAGTGTCATTCGGCCATGATGGAGGCCGAATTGGGCTTAGCTCAAAACATGAAAGTTGTAGGAAATGATGTTTTATAACTGTTTGTAAAATTTCAACTCAATCAGAGCACTGTAACTTGTGAAATGGTCGAAATTCCCTTGACTGTCTACAAGTCTTGTTTCACGGACAGTTTTCTGTCCTCTCTGTGATTTTGATATTTGACCATGAAAATGCATGATTTGGCTTTGGAGGTCTTCATAAAAAATGTAGTATATGTCTTGGCTTCGAAACGCCATAAGATTCGTTTCAATCCGATAAGTGTAGTTTCAGTTGTGGTTATTGTGCCGAAAGGTGTGTTTTATAACCTATGATTTGTATATGGTTAATTTGAGATGAATTGGTATTGTTTGTAGGATGGAAAAGTAAGGAAATGTAGGGGATATACTGTCCAAATTTTGGGAGTGTTGGATTTCTTCGAGTTTGGTTTAGTTTGGGATATATATAAGAAGGGTTTTTGGGGTTGTTCGAGCCCTAGGTATTCATGTTATCTTTTCGTTCCAAAAATCATGTTTTACCCCATTGCATTTGTAATTATTTGGAGAGGTATACGACTTATAGTCGAGTCTCATTTGTGCATCTTATTTACTGAATTTGTGGTTGTGGGAACCATAATTGTTTACCTTGGTTATTCTAGGATTTTTTGGTGATTAGAGCCCTACTTTGGTTGAAACTTCTGAAGTGTCTTTACGTGAACTGGTGAGTGTACCACTCCCCTGAATTATTGCTAAACTGGTTATCTGTACTTGCAAATTGCTATTTGAATGTCTTTATCGACTGTTTATTTTGTACGGGACAAGTGTGTACTTTATCAAACTCGTTCTCTGGCCTGTGTGACTTGTTTTCTGTATATACTTGAATCTGTTACCTGCGCCTGTTATAATGTCATTTGGAAGTGCATCCAACAACCTTCCTGTTAAATCTGAGCTCAATCTCATGGGGAGTTAATTTAATCGAACCAGTAAGGGCTTGGTTGAGAAAAATTGACAATCCATGGGTGCCTGTTTTTGGGAAATCTTTGGGTATTGGAGACTCTAGATTTTCGGTATACTCGAGTATTACCATTCCTGTTCCTGTTTGGCGTTCGGAACCCGGTAAGGGGTATGTTCGGTGATCGGGATTTTGGCATAAGCGGGGTCTACGAACTTGTGTGTTTCATTAAACGTTGATGGAGGGTCAACGAGGTTGGATCAAGTATTGCAACGAGAAGTTGGCTCCTGAGAGCCACCTGTATCCTTTAATTTGTGGTGTTCATTCAGTTCTCTTATTTGATGTGTATATGTGCCCTAAAAATGATTCCTCTTGATTTCTAGTATTTATACTTTTGGGTACCTCATTGAGCTTTTGGCTCACCCCGTTCCGTTACCCTTGTTTTCCTTATAGAGAACCATCTTTTGGAATTTCGATGTTTTGAAGAATGAAATGAGCTAGTATAAATACTTTTTTGTATAACTCCTCGGGAGTTGGAAAACCCTAAATGTACTTAGATCCAAATATTTTCCTTTTGATTTATAAATTACAAACGTATGTATGTAAAACTGTTTAATCATGTTCATGCATTTTATTTGGTTTGGAAATGTTTATTATCTAGAGTTATATAACGTTATCTGTATTCGATTGGGTTCCGGCCGGATTGTGACGTGGCAGTCACTGTTCATCCGTGGCTTGTTTTCATTCTTTGTTTTGTTTCTTTTAACGGTTGTTGTAGCGCTCGAGCACTGTATTATCTTTCGGAACAAGTTTTTCAGGGTGTGATTAGCTTAGTAGTCCTGGCGGTACTTCCATTTCGTTTTGATTTTTCGTGGGAACGTTGTACCAAAGATTGATTATATTTTTTAGTTCGGCTCAATTGGATTCTAAATGTTTATCTTCTCGAAGTCCTTTTGAGCGTTTGGTAGGGTTTACGTTTGTTCCAGATCCGTAGTCCCGGCGAGAGTTAGGCAGGCGGTCCGCCGAACCCTTTGGTTCATCTTAGGGAGAGGTGGGGTTGTCACTGGTGGTATCAGAGCTGTTTCGCGTGATCTCTGCTAGGAATGAGCTTGGGGCCAAGTGGTGTTGTGGTCTCGCTCATGTGAATGAGTATAAGGGACTAAGTACTCTTTTGAGCATAAGTTATGAATCACGGTGTATTATAGATTTCAAAACATTATTTTGGTACTTGGAGACTATAAATACGTATGTCAGGTCGGAATTTCAAATGTAGATGATTTACTCTTGGGACTGGCCAACTCAAGTGGTGAATTATCTTATTTTGGATTTTTGTACCCGATTACGAAACGGGATGAAAGTCTAGGTTAGAAATGACTTAGGCAAATTAGAAACCTGATTCTTCGGAACTTTATATGATGTGTTAGGGATCACTAAGGATGATTAACCCTGCCTAAGAGATAAATTGTGATATTCTTGTAGATTACGGATGGAACCCTAGGGGGGGAAGATTTTCGTTAGTTGCTTTTGTACTGATGGTCTAGTTCGTAGTGTGTACTATTGAATGACCCCCTTACTTCCATAGGATTTACTTTGCTTGTATCTGACTGACTGTTACTGTATGATTTGTTTGATATAGTCGTGTTATATGTATATTTGCTGTTGAATTGATTTCGGACGTATTATATATATATCTGACTGACTGACCTCGCTAGTTTGTATATTGTATTCGCGCCTCGAGTCTAGATTAGTTAATCCAATGGAAGGAACTCGTAGTGGATGAGGCCGAGGCCGTAGACGTAGGCAACTCTCGAATGAAAGGGGAAATCGGGAACCAATGCCTGAACCCAACCCTGAACCTGGAGTGGATCATAACGTTCAGGTAGCTGCGGCTATCCAGCGCATGACTGATCTTTTAGCTCACGTAGTAGAGTATCAGGGCCAAAACTCTATTTCTCAACCTGAAAACCCTGGTAACCATAGAGAGGGGAATGATAGGACCCTCGAACGATTTCAGAAGTTCTCCCCACCGAAATTCCTTGGAGGACCAGACCCTGATGTGGCCGAGCGGTGGCTAGAGAAGATGATTGATATTTTTGCGACGTTGCACTATACTGAGGAAAGATAAGTGACATTTGCTGTCTTCCAACTGGAGGGAACAGCCCGTTCTTGGTGGAATATAATAAGATTGAAATGGGAAATAGCACAAACACCGAAGACGTGGACGAATTTCATGATAGAGTTCAACGCGAAGTATTGCCCACCCCTAATTCAAGAAAAGAAGGAAGATGAGTTCATTAGGTTTCTCCAAAGAGTTCAGACTGTTGCCGAATATGAGAGTCAGTTCACCAGATTGTCTAAGTTCGCTCCCAAGCTAATTGTAACTGAGCAAAGGAGGATAAGACGTTTTGTCCAGGGCTTAAATGTTGAGATTCAGAAGGATCTGGCTGTAGCCCAACTGAGTGCCTTCAGTGATGCGGTAGAAAAAGCTCAACGAGTTGCAAGCGCAAGGTTACAAGTTAGAACCTTTCAAGCGAGGAAAAGAGCTATTCCTGAAAGTAGCATAGGACAAGAGGATACGAGTACATCTCCCAAGCTCGGAAATGGAACTGGAGGGGTAAGATTTCCTGGAATGTCAAGTGGTGCTTCACAGAGAGGCTCGGGCTCTGCTTCCCATGGTCCCTGCGGGTATTGTAAAAAGCCGAATCATACGGAAGATGTCTGCTGGAAGAAAGGAAGAAAATGTCTACGTTGCGGGAGTGCAGATCATCAAATCGCTAATTATCCAAATCGATCTCAAGAAGGGAGTGGGAATCGACAATCAACCAAGACCAACTCTAACCAGTCGAAGGGGGAAGGGACTAGACCGAAGGTGTCGGCTCGAGTGTATTCCCTAGAGCACCATCAGGTCCCTAACTCATCCGAGGACGTAGAAGGTACGAGCCACTGGTTACCTTAGATTTTGATAAATCCCATTGATAAGAAAAATTTTGAGGACGAAATTTCTTTAATGGGGAGAGAGTGCGAGAACCCATAAAATTTCCTTAGTTTATATTATATTATATTCTTTTATTTCACATGCATTTTGCTTTAGTTTACTACATTAATTTTTCTAAAGATTTTATAAGCGAATATAGTTTTTAAATCATTTTCCTAGTATCAGATAGTTCATGTTAAATTTGAAGTGTACTATGGGCGTGGGACCCGCTAGTGCACTAAGTGCGATAAATTTTTTACGATTAATGGATGATTTGTATAAAGGGATATTATTTTACAAGGTGTTAGGAGACAATTAGAGGTTAGCTAGATAAATTACCATTGGTAGACAAAACGATAAGATTGAAACCCTAAAGGACCATTTGTCATAAAACCATTGGAAGTTGGACTTTTGACTAAGGTTATTAACTTTACTAAAATCAGATTTTTGACCAAAAATTGCTTCACTTTCTTGTCTCCTTTGGCCGAAAATATTGAGAGAAAAACCAAGAGAGTTCTTCATCTTCCACTTCAATTTCTTGTCCAAATCTTGAGTTCCAACCGATTAAATCGCAAACTACTCCATAAAAGTGCTAGTTAAAGTAGTTTTCAAGGTGTTTGTGGAGCTATTTTGGGAGGAAAGACACTAAGCTACTACCTTCTTGAGGTGTCAAGGTATTTTGTTTGGAAACTTACTCTTTGTTCCTAATAATGGTAAATTAGTGACTTGTGGTGGCTAAATAGGTTGTTCTATGGAAGATTTCATGGATTAAAGTGGAGTTAGATAAATTTCTGATTTTTTTGGAAATTTTTCTGTTTTCATATGATGGTTATGGTTGGCCTTGGATTGATACTCTAAATTGTGTTAAATGGAGCCTTTGTGCGTTAATTGCGGTTGTTTGCGAAAAATTTCAGAATTGTGCGGAAATTTCAGTTTTAGGGTTTCAATTCTGCCCTATTCTGACCAGTGTCATTCGACCATGATGGAGGCTGAATTTGGCTTAATTCAAAACATGAAAATTGAAGGAAATGATGTTTTATAGCTGCCTGTAAAATTTCAACTCAATCAAAGCACTGTAACTTGTGAAATGATCGAAATACCCTTGACTGTCCACAAGTCTTGTTTCACGGACAGTTTTCTGTCCTCTCTGTGATTTTGATATTTGACCATGAAAATGCATGATTTGGCTTTGGAGGTCTTCATAAGAAATGTAGGTATATATTTTGGCTTTGAAACACATAAGATTCATTTCAATCCGATAAGTGTAGTTTCAGTTGTGGTTATTGTGCCGAAAGGTGTGTTTTATAGCCTATGATTTGTATATGGTTGATTTGAGATGAATTGGTGTTGTTTGTAGGATGAAAAAGTAAGGAAATGTAGGGGATATACTGTCCAAATTTTGGGAGTGTTGAATTTTTTCGAGTTTGGTTTAGTTTGGGATATATATAAGAAGGGTTTTTAGGGTTGTTCGAACCCTAGGTTTTCATGTTATCTTTTCGTTCCAAAAATCATGTTTTACCCCCTTGCATTTGTAATTATTTGGAGAGGTATAAGACTTATAGTCGAGTCTCATTTGTGCATCTTATTTACTGGATTTGTGGCTGTGGGAATCATAATTGTTTACCTTGATTATTCTAGGATTTCTTGGTGATTAGAGCCCTACTTTGGTGGAAACTTCTGAAGCGTCTTTACGCGAACTGGTGAGTGTACCACACCCCTGAATTATTACTAAACTGGTTATCTGTACTTACAAATTGCTATTTGAATGTCTTTATCGACTGTTTATTTTGTACGAGATGAGTGTGTAATTTTTCACACTCGTTCTCTGGCCTGTGTGACTTGTGTGACGCCCCCACTTCTCCCTAAGGCGAACCAAAGGGTATCCGTGGGACGCCTGCCCAACTCTCATCAGGACTCACTACAATCCACAATTCAAAAACTCGGAATACTTCAATGACTTCAATACATAATTAAAGTACTCCAAAATATCTCACACTTACAATTAATCAGCTCTCAAGTTTAATACAATCCAAAAGAATATTTACTACAGTCATCTGCTGTAATACAAGTTTAAATTTTCAAAAGAAGGCAATCTAGTACAATTCACGAGCACTCTTGGTTTCGAACCCTGTTAAAGAAACCCAAAACGGGAGATGAGCTACACAGCCCAGTGAGGTTCCAAGACACCCTAGCAGTTCTATAAATCAAGTAATTGAGCATATCATATGTATGGTTCAAGATTACACATTGGCATATTAACATGAGACAATAATCATTGTACAAGTAATTTGAGCATATCACAGGTACGGCACATTTGTATGAAACGGTTATCATTATGCAAAATAAACACACATTGAAGGATACGGTGTTCCAGTGGAACCATTTCGGTCATCTGCACCTTATAACTTCCGATCCCCACGGTACTGTCTGGCTATCGCCTTATCCCTCCAGTGGTAATACTCGAGTATATCGAAACGGTGGCCCAGCGTTCCAACCTACCCGACCGAGCCCAACCCTGACTCGAGTAGGTCAGTAACCAAGGGCAGGGCCCAAGTTCAGCTTAGAGTTTACAACATGCACAAGTAATCAAGTAAATCGGCGAACGATAAAATTTATCATTTTAGTAGGTCGAGTGAGATAAAGTACACACTCGCCTTAAAACGGTGGCCCACTTCATATGAGCATATCATTTATGATAATCAAGTAATCAGGTGGTCAAATAATCAAGTAAGTTGGTGATCACGTAAGCAGATAATCAAGTAAGCAGGTAACCAAATAGATTAGAAAACGGTAAGTAAACACGGTTAACGGTAAACGGTAAACGGTTAACGGTGGCAATTACGGTTAATTGGTAGACATATGTCATTTTAATAGGCCGCCTTTGGCCGTGTCCCACTATTACCATGTAAGAGTCGAGAAGATTCACTCCAATCGACTTATGCTGCCATGGCATAATTAATCATTTAAACACATCATGTAAATATGCTCTCCAAGCATTTCATATCTAGTATTTCAAGTAATCATATAAATATGCTCTTTAAGCATTTCATATCGAATAATTCAAATATACATACTTCAGGTATTTCATGTCGAGTAATTCAATTTTGCTAACTTTGGAAATCAATTCATTTGACCAACCAAATCATGTTATTTTTCAATGAAACTTTCTACACACTTCATATAACATGTAAACAACAGAAACAAGCCATAAGAACCTCAAAAGTTTGCACAAAAGGGCTCGGACAAGGCAGGGGTAAAATGGTTACTTTTGCTCCAAGCACCTCTTTTGATTTTCTGCCAACAATACAATATTAATCCACTAATATAAGCACTAACCCACCATTAATTTCATCATCCAACATCAAATCAGTTCTTCCATCAAAAGTGGGAGTTCATAGAGCCCACACAACCAATTTCCTCAAAAATAATGCTACCCACTAACATGCATGAGTATATACGTGTAATAGAACTTCCGTAAACTAAGATTCGAGAGGTTGATCATCCATTACCTCTCTTGATGAACTAGGACAGAATTTTCGGTCCAATGAATGCCCAAGAAAACCGTGGAAATGAAGCTCCTCTCCTTGCCTAGGTGAATCTCCAAGTTGTTGTGAATTCGTGGTAGAAATTTCAAGTGATTTGGTGCAAGTTTGAGAGGTAAGATGAAGAAGGAACTTTGGTCTCCTTCTCTTCGTGTTGCACGGCTGGTTTGAGAAGGAAAAGAAGAATGGTGGCTGATGATAAGCTTCCGTGGGAAGCTTTGATATTTGTGGCCAAAATTGGTTCCAAAAGTCAACCTTTCAATAGCGCGCGAACGCGCGCGTTTCGTGCTCGTTTCCTCTCGGGTTTGTTTCACTAGTGCACTAAACCTCTAATGCACTTGTATATATACTATTGTTATTCACTCTTAATTGTCCCAAAATAATGGTCTAAAGTCTCTCAATTAAATCGTGCGTGTGAAAACGCGTATTTTCAAATTAAACGTGATAAAACGAAATTTCTAAGAAATTCTTATAACGATGGTACAACTAACTATCACTTGAGCATTTAATCATAAAAATACCTATTTTAAGACTAATGCACGTATCTCCAATTTTTCAAGCTCAGTGTATCCTCAAATCGGTTATCGTTCCAAACGCACGTGCACTATTTTCACTTAACAGGCTTTCAAAAATTAATTTTTGAAACGAGACACTTTAAAAATATAGCAAAGCTATAGATCCATATAATTAGATCCAAAGGGGTTAGACAATAATATTCGAAGAAAAACAATCTATTACACCATTTCAAATATACCCTATCCTGCGCGATCCGATGGTCGAGCAAATAATTAATTAAGCCATAAAAAAATAAAGAATTGTAAGTGAGAAAAATTCGGATCCTCATCAACTTGTTCCCTGTATATTACTTGAATCTGTTACCTGCGCCTATAATTAATGTCGTTTGGAGGCATCCAACGTCCTTTTCCTGTTAAATCTGAGCTCAACCTCATGGGGAGTTAATTGAATCGAGCCAGTAAGGGTTTGGTTGAGGAAAATTGACAATCCATGGGTGCCTGTTCTTGGGAAATCTCTGGGTATTGGAGACTCTAGATTTCCGGTATACTCGAGTATTACCATTCCTGTTCCTGTTTGGCGTTCGAGCCCGATAAGGGGTATGTTCGGTGAACGGGATTTTGGCGTAAGCGGGGTCTACGGACATGTGTGTTTCATTAAACGTTGATGGAGGGTTAACGAGGTTGGATCAAGTATTGCAACGAGAAGTTGGCTCCTGAGAGCCACCTGTATCCTTTAATTTGTGGTGTTCATTCAGTTCTCTTATTTGATGTGTATATGTGCCCTAAAAGTGATTCCTCTTGATTTCTACTGTTTATACTTTTGGGTACCTCATTGAGCTTCTGACTCACCCCGTTCCGTTATCCTTGTTTTCCTTACAGGGAACCATCTTTTGGAACTTCGATGTTTTGAAGAATGAAATGAGCTAGTATAAATACTCTTTTGTATAGCTCCTCGGGAGTTGGAAAATCCTAAATGTACTTTGATCCAAATATTTCCTTTTTGATTTATAAATTACAAACGTATGTATATAAAACTGTTTAATCATGTTTATGCATTTTATTTGGTTTGGAAATGTTTATTCTCTAGAGTTATATAACGTTATCTGTATTCGATTGGGTTCCGGCCGGATTGTGATGTGGCAGTCACTGTTCATCCGCGGCTTGTTTTCGTTCTTTTTTTTGTTTCTTTTAATGGTTGTTGTAGCGCTCGAGCACTGTATTATCTTTCGGAACAAGTTTTTCAGGGTGTGATTAGCTTAGTAGTCCTGGCGGTACTTCCATTTCGTTTTGATTTTTCGTGGGAACGTTGTACCAAAGATTGATTATATCTTTTAGTTCGGCTCAATTGGGTTCTAAATGTTTATCTTCTCGAAGTCCTTTTGAGCGTTTGGTAGGGTTTACGTTTGTTCCAGATCCGTAGTCCCGGCGAGAGTTGGGCAGGTGGTCCGCCGAACCCTTCGGTTCGCCTTAGGGAGAGGTGGGGCTGTCACAGGTGGTATCAGAGCTGCTTTGCGTAGTCTCTGCGCGGAGTGAGTTTGGGGCCAAGTGGTGTTGTGGTCTCGCTCATGTGAATGAGTGTAAGGGACTAAGTACTCTTTTGAGCATAAGCTATGAATCACGGTGTATTATAGGTTTCAAAATATTATTTTGGTACTTGGAGACTATAGATACGTATGTTAGGTAGGAATTTCAAATGTAGATGATTTACTCTTGGAACTGGCCAGCTCGAGTGGTGAATTATCTTTAGTGAGATGAATGAACTAAATTTTGAAATGTTCAATCAAGAATAGATGAACATGTTTGAGTTTTTTGATAAAAATGATCAAGCAAAGAAACTATTCAAAAATAGAAATTTCATCATCTATCACGTGTGAAGATGAAATTAAAATTCCATTGTAAGTTGGTATTCCACATCGCTTATACAGCAAAAGAATTTTTTCATGGAAATTCAAACTCGAGATGGCATTAGAAATTAAAACCCCCAAAGACAGTGCTCAAGTCATTGAATAGATTGTGTAATTCGTTCCGCTGGGATCATTGGATCGACTCTAAATGTACTCATTGGTCCTTTTGGGAAAAGTTTTGTTATCCAATAGGCAAATGTGGGTTAGGTTTTCTTCATTTTGAAGATGTGGTTGATGCTTTTTCTGCTAAGTTGCATGGAAACTGTGGTTGAACAAATCAATTTGGGCTCATTTTATGCACATCAAATATGTGCGCCCATTGATGGTGAGAGTAGATTGACCTTCTTCTGCCCAGTGTCATTTACAAGGAATCCGTGACTTTGCTAAGTATAGAATTAGGTAGTGCTTGGTTAGGAGTGTTGTTGATTTTTGATTTGATCGGTGGGCGTTTGATAAGCCTTTATACATTAAATTGGGGATTCATGATCCTCCCCATTATTACCTTGCGGATTTTTATATGCAAATTGGTTGGGACCTTGAATGGCTTTGTCAACTATTAGCAGCAGAGTTGGTTACTTTGGTTTTGCAGTTGCATTTGCATCTAGATACGAATGA